>NC_053436.1:51352036-51567062 GCF_007990345.1 Gossypium hirsutum | reverse complement strand
TATGTTCCTATAATTGTTGTCGTTACTATCCAATATGAAAGTAGATTCATCACAAGGTTCGACTTACTAATTTAATATTCACCTATATTTACACTTCCACTCCTAACGAATTCATTGATGATTTTTCCAATCCAAACCACTGGCTGCTATCAGCTTCTGTTTTCAAAGTGACTTACCTAATTTGGGGTTTCATGGACCAACTAGGGCCTTGTCATACATAAGCCACATATGATCTATTAGCCATTCTAGTGGCTGATCATTGCCAACACTTCCATTCAACATAGTTACATCATGAAACATCTATACATTCATAAATACGAATGGTCTAATGCCATACTCCACTTCTACAAGCCATCTTCGCATGGTTGTACACTTTACATTTCATAAAGTACTCGAAAGACAAAATGGGTAGTCCTATACATGCCATAACAAAATCAACCAAATAGTACCCAAAAGAGCCTTTGATAGTGTGGGCGACTTCGACTTCAAGATCCGAGTCCGATAGCTGGAGAACCAAAAATCTATAAAACAGAGGAGCAATGTAACGAGTAAGCAATTTATGCTTAGTAAGTTTGAGCAAGGAATTCCAGCATGCACAAAGAATAGCACACATTTAGCTAAACGGAATATTTCATAATACGCAATTTACCGATATCAACTTGCTTCACAACATTAACAACCCTTATGTACATACACATAAACTAACTTGTCATCAATGCCTTACCCATCTAACATATCGCCACGATATCTTATTAACCGGATTTATATATCTCCAATAAGGCTTTACTTCTTTATTTTTTCATTTATATTCATTTAACAAAGCCTTCGAATTAGCCACAGCATTATTAATATGCACATAAAATATAAAATTAATTTCATTTTCGTTTACGAAACTCAAACACAAGGCACATATTGTCCTTGCACATTCGGCTCAATAGCCACACATAGAGCATGATTTAATCACATCGAAATTTAAGCTCTCTTACTCAAGAACTTACCTCGGGTGTTGTCGAACGATTCCGCTAGCTATTCAACCATTTTTCCTTCCTTTATCGGTTTTATTTCCCCTTTGCTCTTGAGCTTAATCAAACAAATAAATTGATTTCATCATTTTAGGCATCAAAAGATGAACACAAGGCACTTAGCCATATTTATACATTAGACATTAAAGTCTCATACATGCAAAAATCATGCATCAACACCACATATTAGCTAATTTCTTGCCCTTGACCGAATATGCATGTCCATTTTTGGGGTCAATTTCAACACTTAATACACACATGTACACACTAGTAAAGCATCCTCCCCCTTTTCATCAATTTAACACATGCATTGCTCATTAACATGCAAAGTTACATTCGGCCTTAGCACACATCTTGCTAGCCGATTCTTCTCCATTTAGCAACCAATGCACATATGTGCTCACACAACAAAAAATGCTAAAAGGAGGTTCAAGAATCATCAAGCCATCATCATGCATCATTAACAAGCTTCATATTTGCATGCAATGGCATTAACACAACCTCCACCTAGGCCGAATCTTAACTCATCCTCATGCCTCATCACCACAACATCAAACATCAACCAAGAATGATTCATCCATGGTCAAGTGCCATTTCCATCACATAGCAAGATTTAGACCATGGGTTAGGTAGAACTCAAGCTAACAACTAAAACATGCATGCCTCTCATGGAACATCATCAAACATACCTTAGCCTAGCTACATGCATGGCCGAATCTCTTCACCTTTCTTCTTCTTTCCTCCTTAAATTTTTGGCCAAGGATGAACCAAAGGATGAGAAAATTTTTCTTTGTTTTTCTTTCTAGTTTTTGGCAAGCATGAAGATGAGAAAAGGATGAACAAAATTCCCCCTTTCTCTTGTTTAGCTCACGGCAATGGGGGGACAAACACCACACACACATTTTTTTTTCTTTTGTTTCCATTTCTTTATTATCCATACTCCTTATTTTATTCTTCCACTAACAAAACATGTTTCATGACATGTTTTGCCCATCCTTCCTTGTCATGGCCGGCCACTACTCATTAGGGGGGGAATTTGACATGCAAGTCCCCCTTTGTCCACATGCACTAGTAGGTCCTCACACATTGACCTATCACATTTTAGAATTTTCTCACATAAGTCCTATTGACTAAATTCACATGAAATCAACCAAATTGAAGCTTGAAATTTTCACACATTCATAATTACATATTCTACACAATAAGTATCACATTCAAACATTTCAGTGACTCGGTTTAGCGGTCCCGAAACCACTTCCCGACTAGGGTCAACTTTGGGCTGTCACAACTCTCCCCCACTTAAGAAATTTTCGTCCCCGAAAATCTTACCGGTAAATAGGTTTGGGTATCGTTCTTTCATCGAGCTCTCGGTCTCCCAAGTTGCTTCCTCGATCCGTGTTTGAGCCATAACACTTTACTAGCGAACTCTTTTGTTTCGCAACTCCTTCACTTCACGAGCTAGGATACGCATCGGTTCTTCTTCATAGCTCATGTCGACTTGAATTTCAACCTCTGATGGGCTAATTATGTGCGATGGATCAGATCGATAGCGTCGAAGCATCGAAACATGAAAGACGTCATGAATCTTTTCAAGCTCCGGGGCAAAATCAATCTATACGCAACCGGACCAACTCGTTCGGAGATTTGTACGGCCCAATGAATCTTGGGCTCAACTTGCCCTTACGGCCGAACCTGAGTATCTTTTTCCAAGGTGAAACCTTAAGGAACACTTTGTCTCCCACCTGATACTCGATGTCTTTTCGTTTCAAATCTGCGTACGATTTCTGACGATCCGTGGATACCTTCAGACTTTCACGGATTACCTTTACTTTCTGTTCAGCATCTCTAATCAAATCAACTCCGAAAATTTTGCTTTCACCGAGCTCGGTCCAAAACAATGGTGTACGGCATTTACGACCGTACAAAGCCTCATAAGGTGCCATCTTAATACTTGATTGAAAACTATTGTTGTAAGCGAATTGAATCAAAGGTAAATACCGTTCCCATGAACTACTGAACTCGAGGATGCAACATCTCAACATATCCTCAAGTATCTGAATTATCCGCTCGGATTGACCATCGGTTTGGGGGTGAAAAGCAGTGCTAAAATGCAACTTAGTACCCAGAGCTTCTTGCAATTTCTTCCAAAATCGTGAGGTGAATCTCGGATCTCTATCCGACACGATAGAAACAGGTACCCCGTGTAATCTCACAATTTGATAAACGTACAATTCAGCTAGTTTATCCAATGAAAAATCCGTACGTACGGGGATGAAATGAGCCGACTTAGTCAGTCTATCAACAATAACCCATATCATAACCCTCTTACTTGCTGACAAGGGCAGTCCGGACACAAAGTCCATTGTGACTCGATCCCATTTCCACTCGGGTATCATGATCGGCTGGAGTAATCCTGAAAGCACTTGATGTTCCGCTTTCACTTGTTGACATATTAAACATCTCGAAACAAAGTCGGAGATGTCCCGTTTCATACCATGCCACCAAAATTGACGTTTCAAATCGTTGTACATTTTCGTACTCCCCGGGTGAATTGACATTCGGCTACAATGGGCTTCGTTCAGAATCATCGAAATGAGTTCCGAATTCCTTGGAACACACAAACGATTTCTGATCCTCAAACAATCATCATCATCATTTGAAACTCCGATTCCTCGTTCGGAAAACACTTAGCCCGTTTGCAACCAATTCATCATCGACTTTCTGAGCTTCACGAATTTGGTGAGTCAATAATGGTTTAGCTTTTAATTCAGCTACTAACACACTGTCTGGTAGAACAGACAAATGCACGTTCATCACTCGTAAAGCAAACAATGACTTCCGGCTTAAGGCGTCCGCAACCACGTTAGCCTTTCCCGGGTGGTAATCAATGACAAGCTCGTAATCTTTCAACAACTCAAGCCAACGTCTTTGTCGCAGATTCAAGTCTCGTTGAGTCATCAAATATTTGAGACTTTTGTGATCCGAAAATACATGGCACTTCTCACCAAACAGATAATGTCGCCATATTTTTAAAGCAAACACGATGACAGCTAGTTCGAGATCATGGGTCGGATAATTCCTCTCGTGTGGCTTCAATTGTCTCGACGCATAGGCCACGACTCGACCTTCTTGCATCAATACGCAACCCAACCCAAGTAGGGATGCGTCACAATAAATGACAAACTCTTTACCTGATTCGGGTTGCACCAAAATTGGAGCTTCAGTCAAATGAGTTTTCAGTTGGTTGAAACTTTTCTGACATTTCTCCGTCCACTCGAACTTAACATCCTTTTGAAGTAGCTTCGTCATTGGTGTGGCTATCATCGAGAAACCTTTCACAAATCGTCGGTAATAACCGGCGAGCCCCAAAAAGCTCCGAACTTCAGTAATATTTCTCGGAGGTTTCCAGTCAAGTATGGCTGAAATTTTGTTCTGGTCAACTCGAATACCCGACGCGGATACCACATGACCCAAGAAGCTAACCTCTCTTAACCAGAACTCACACTTACTGAACTTAGCATATAACTGCTTATCCCGCAAAATTTGCAGCACTAGCCTCAGATGCCCAGCATGTTCGGTCTCGTCTCTTGAATAGACCAAAATGTCATCAATGAACACCACTACAAACCGATCCAAATACGGTCTGAAGATCCGATTCATCAAATCCATAAATACCGCAGGGGCATTAGTGAGCCCAAACGGCATCACTAAGAATTCGTAGTGACCATATCTCGTTCTGAAGGCAGTTTTGGGAATATCTGAATCTCGGATTCGCAACTGATAATAGCCCGATCTCAAATCTATTTTTGAGAACACTGAGGCTCCCTTCAGTTGGTCGAACAAATCATCGATGCGCGGCAACGGATATTTGTTCTTTATCGTCACTTTATTCAGCTGACGATAGTCAATGCACAACCTCATGGTTCCGTCCTTCTTTTTCACGAACAATACTGGTGCACCCCAAGGTGAAAAACTTGGTCGAGCGAAACCTCTATCCGTCAGTTCTTGCAACTGAGCTTTCAACTCCTTTAACTCAGTTGGTGCCATACGATACGGAGCTATCGAAATCGGCGTAGTCCCAGGTACAAGCTCAATACCAAACTCTACCTCCCGAACAGGTGGTAAACCCGGTAATTCTTCCGGAAAAACATCCGGGTATTCACAAACCACCGGCACAGATTCGGGTTTCTTTTCTAATTCTTTGTCATCAAGCACATATGCAAGGTATGCTTCGCACCCTTTTCTTACATATTTCTGTGCCAACATTGCTGATATTACAGCTGGCATCCCCTCCAAGTCCGCAGACTCAATTCGGACTACTTCGTTATTTGCGCACCTCAAATCAATAGTCTTGCTCTTGCAATTCACAATCGCATCATGCGCGGTCAACCAATCCAAACCAAGGATAACATCAAATTCATCAAACGGCAAGAGCATCAAGTTCGCCGGGAAACAGGAACCTCGAATTTCCAGGGGACATTTCTTACACACTTTGTCGACAAGCACGTAACGACCCAAGGGATTTGACACCCGAATTACGAACTCAGTAGACTCAATAGGTAAAGTCTTACTGGATGCTAAGGTTTCACATATGTAAGAATGAGTAGAACCGGAGTCAATCAAAGCAATTACATTAGTATCAAAGAGGGTGAATGTACCGGTAATAACATCAGGCGAAGAAGCATCCTCGCGGGCACGTATAGCATAAGCTCTAGCAGGCACACGGGCTTCGGATCTGGTTATATCATCTCTAGATCCTCTCTGACCACCACCAGCATTGCCCATATTTCCAGATGGTCTACCTCGAGCAGTGGTAGCACCCGGTCTCCCACTCTGATTTGCATTCTGCCCCGACAACCTCGGGCAATCTTTAATGAAGTGGTCCACTGATCCGCATTTGTAACAGGAGCGGTCAGGAAATCTACAACTCCCCGAATGCCATTTACCGCAATATCGGCATTTCGTCCTGTCTCGACGTTCATTCCCAACACTGGCGACCGAAGTGCCTCGTGTACCCACAGGGGGTCGATCACGATCTCGTCCAAAAGGCCCGAAGTGCCTCTAAACTGGCCCGCATCATCTCGAAATCTCTTCGATGTCTGTTGAAGAGACCTTCCCGAGGATCTTTTACGAAACTCTCCAGTTCCCTCATCAACTCTTTGCTTTTCTTTTCTAAGCTCTTCGGCTTTACAAGCTCGTTCAACAAGTACCACGAACTCTCGTATTTCAAGAACGCCAACGAACATCTTTATATCTTCATTCAGCCCATCCTCGAAGCGTTTACACATAATAGCTTCGGACGAAACACATTCCCGAGCGTATTTGCTAAGTCTAACAAATTTTCGCTCGTAATCAGTAACCGACATGGAGCCTTGCTTAAGCTCAAGAAATTCCTTCTGTTTTTGATCAACAAATCTCTGACTGATATACTTTTTCCGAAACTCAGTTTGGAAAAACTCCCAAGTTACTTGCTCTCGGGGCACAATAGAAGTCAGAGTACTCCACCAATAGTAGGCAGAATCACGTAGCAAGGAGATAGCACACTTTAGGCATTCATCGGGTGTACAAGATAGCTCATCGAGTACCCGGATAGTGTTGTCCAGCCAAAATTCAGCTTGCTCGGCATCATCGCTATCCATAGCCTTAAATTCAGTAGCCCCATGTTTTCGGATTCTGTCAACTGGGGGCTTATTTGACCTTATTTGGTCCGTTACCGGTGGTATTGTAGGTGCGGGGGTAGTATTTGTCGGGAATGGAGGTTGTGGAACAGCCATAATAGTTCGAATGTATTGGTTAAACCAATCATTCATCACACTATAGAATGCTTGTCTAGCTTCATCATTCTGATTACTAGCATTAGGTTGAGAGTCCGCCGGCACTGTCCCTTGTGCGGGAGCAGGCGCTACACTCTCAAGATAATCAGCTACCTCTCGGTCACGATCGGGATCCATTACTATAAATAAACACATTTACAATTGTCGGAAATCACCACACTATCAAGTAATCACATAAAATGGCATGTATAGCTAGACCCAAAACATTACGGTAGTCCTAGAATCGACTAAACCGTAGCTCTGATACCAATAAAATGTAACACCCCGAACCCGAGACCGACACCGGAGTCGGACACGAGATGTTAACAAACTTTGAAAAATTTTTCCAGACACTGCCCAGTCTGAGTACTAGTCGCTTCAAAAATCATATCTTGAGTTTCACAACTCAAAAATCAGTTTTGTGATTTTTCCCTGAAACTAGACTCATGTACCCACCTATGGATTTTTTTCTAGAATTTTTGGTCGGGCCAACTAGTACAGTTTATTAGTCAAAGTCTCCCATGTTACAGGGGTCGACTACACTGACCTTTTCCCATTACGACTGGGATATCTCTCTTCACAGAGCTTCAATACTGATGCCGTTTGTTTCTATGGAAACTAGACCCAGAGAGGAATCCATACATATATGGTATGACCCCTAATTATCTCTGGTCAATTTATAGTGAATTTCCAAAGGCGGAACAGTGAATCCAGAAACTGTTCTGGCCCTGTTCCACAAGAACCCGAATATCTCTTTTTGTACTGTTCCTATAATTGTTTCGTTACTTCCATATGAAAGTAGATTCATCAAGGTTCGATTACATAATTTATTCACTATTTAATTCCACTCCTACGAATTCTTGTGATTTTTCCAATCCACACCACTGCTGCTATCAGCTTCTGTTTTCAAAGTGAACCTTACCTAATTTGGGGTTTCATGGACCAACTAGGGCCTTGTCATACATAAGCCCACATATGATCATACTTAGCCATTCTAGTGGCTGATCATTTGCTCAACACTTCCATTCCAACATAGTTACATCATGAAACCATCTATACATTCATAAATACGAATGGTCTAATGCCATACTCCACTTCTACAAGCCATCTTCGCATGGCTGTACACTTATACATTTCATAAAGTACTCGAAAGACAACAATGGGTAGTCCTATACATGCCATAACAAAATTCAACCAAAATAGTACCCAAAAGAGCCTTTGATAGTGTGGGCGACTTCGACTTCAAGATCCCGAGTCCGATAGCTGGAGAACCAAAAATCTATAAAACAGAGGAGCAATGTAACGAGTAAGCAATTTATGCTTAGTAAGTTTGAGCAAGGAATTCCAGCATGCACAAAGAATAGCACACATTTAGCTAAACGGAATATTTCATAATACGCAATTTACCGATATCAAACTTGCTTCACAACATTAACAACCCTTATGTACATACACAATAAACTAACTTGGCCGAAGGCCGGTAGCTCGTTTATCAACTGAGCGAACATTTATTTGTAAGGGCTCGATTAAATTCAACACATACGTAACATATCCCCATATTGGGATGTTTTTCGAGTATTCGCTGGAATTTTACAGCAAGCTCATTCATTACCAATCACGTACCTTCGGGATTTAACCGGATATAGCTCCTCGTTCAAATGCCTTCGGGACATAGCCCGGTTTTAGTAACTCACACAATGCCTTCGGGACATAACCCGGATTTAACAACTCGCACGAATGCCTTCGGGACTTAACCCGGATTTAACAACTCGCACGAATGCCTTCGGGACTTAACCCGGATTTAGTATCTCGCACAAAGGCCTTCGGATCTTAATCCGGATATATTCACTTAGCACAAAGCCTTCGAGACTTAGCCCGGACAGCATTCAATTAATCATGCACATCTAACAATAATTCATAGCACATTCATATTTCATTTTCGTTTACGAAACTCAAACACAAGGCACATATTGTCCTTGCACATTCGGCTCAATAGCCACACATAGAGCATGATTTAATCACATCGAAATTTAAGCTCTCTTACTCAAGAACTTACCTCGGGTGTTGTCGAACGATTCCGCTAGCTATTCAACCACTTTTTCCTTCCCTTTATCGGTTTTATTTCCCCTTTGCTCTTGAGCTTAATCAAACAAATAAATTGATTTCATCATTTTAGGCATCAAAAGATGAACACAAGGCACTTAGCCCATATTTATACATTAGACATTAAAGTCTCATACATGCAAAAATCATGCATCAACACCACATATTAGCTAATTTCTTGCCCTTGACCGAATATGCATGTCCATTTTTGGGGTCAATTTCAACACTTAATACACACATGTACACACTAGTAAAGCATCCTCCCCCTTTTCATCAATTTAACACATGCATTGCTCATTAACATGCAAAGTTACATTCGGCCTTAGCACACATCTTGCTAGCCGATTCTTCTCCATTTAGCAACCAATGCACATATGTGCTCACACAACAAAAAATGCTAAAAAGGAGGTTCAAGAATCATCAAGCCATCATCACATGCATCATTAACAAGCTTCATATTTTGCATGCAATGGCATTAACACAACCTCCACCTAGGCCGAATCTTAACTCATCCTCATGCCTCATCACCACAACATCAAACATCAACCAAGAATGATTCATCCATGGTCAAGTGCCATTTCCATCACATAGCAAGATTTAGACCATGGGTTAGGTAGAACTCAAGCTAACAACTAAAACATGCATGCCTCTCATGGAACATCATCAAACATACCTTAGCCTAGCTACATGCATGGCCGAATCTCTTCACCTTTCTTCTTCTTTCCTCCTTAAAATTTTTTGGCCAAGGATGAACCAAAGGATGAGAAAATTTTTCTTTGTTTTTCTTTCTAGTTTTTGGCAAGCATGAAGATGAGAAAAGGATGAACAAAATTCCCCCTTTCTCTTGTTTAGCTCACGGCAATGGGGGGACAAACACCACACACACATTTTTTTTTCTTTTGTTTTCCATTTCTTTATTATCCATACTCCTTATTTTATTCTTCCACTAACAAAACATGTTTCATGACATGTTTTGCCCATCCTTCCTTGTCATGGCCGGCCACTACTCATTAGGGGGGGGGAATTTGACATGCAAGTCCCCCCTTTGTCCACATGCACTAGTAGGTCCTCACACATTGACCTATCACATTTTAGAATTTTCTCACATAAGTCCTATTGACTAAATTCACATGAAATCAACCAAATTGAAGCTTGAAATTTTCACACATTCATAATTACATATTCTACACAATAAGTATCACATTCAAACATTTCGGTGACTCGATTTAGCGGTCCCGAAACCACTTCCCGACTAGGGTCAACTTTGGGCTGTCACATAAGAAAATTTATTTTTATTATATTTTTATGGTCTACAATTTCACAGGATGATTTCATGAAAATTTCGTTCGAAAATTTTGACGTTTGGGCACTCAATTTGGTCAAAAGTACTAAATTGTAAAAAGTGCAAAACTTGAGTTCTATAAGCTAGAGGTGTTTAATTGCTATGAAATTTTAAATTGGAGGTCCTTATATGGTAATTAGACCATTGTTAATTTGTTGGACAAAAATGGACATGAAATAGGTGAAATAGAATATTTTTAAGTTAGGGGCATTTTGGTCATTTAGTAATTAAAATAAATTGAAAACAAAATTAAAAGTCAATTTTTGTCCATCTTCAATCTATGGCCGAAACTTGCATGGAGAAACCATGGCAAGGGTTTTCCAAGCTTCCAAGCTCGATTGTAAGTTTGTTCTTGCCCTTTTTTAATGATTTTTATGTTTTTGAAATCCTTGTAACAAGATCTAGCTATTTCTACCATTTATTTGAGCTAGGATTGATGTTTAAAATTTTACCCATGTGCTACATATGTGTATTTTGATGTTTAAGGGAGGAATATGAACGTTTTTTGTGTGTTAAACGACTTTTACTAAGTAGTTCTAGGTTAAAATGTTAAAAGGGACTAATTTGTAAAAGTTATAAAAATTGTCATAAAAGTGTGATTTAGTGGAAATTTTTGGCTGCTATAGTTATGAAAATGATTCGGCTAAAGTACAAAGAAATTGAATAAATTTCATTTTACGAGCCTAGGGGCAAAAATGTAATATGATAAAGTTTAAGGGAAAAAATATAATTTTGTCATAATATGATTTTTGGGTCACAATGAATAATGTGACTAATCAGTAAGCTAAATGTGATATTATAGATCAAGGAAAATGAGATTCGGACTTAGATTTGGGAAAAAGAAGTATATAACGGTGAAGTCATTTTTTCACCATTTTTGGCATCGAGGTAAGTTCGTGCAATAATAATAATGCAATGTTATACTTGAATGTTAATGCTTGATATTACATGAATTGTAAGTACATGTGTAAATGATGTGATAATATAGTACATTTTGATGTGCTGATATTATGTGGAAAATATTTTATTATTATTATGTATGTTATGCCTAATGATGGTGTTGTAAGTACGAATGATATTATGGTCGTTATCTATGACACCACAAGCAAGTGCAAATGAGACGTTATGTACACGTGAGAAAGAATCCCATTTGAACTTTAGGAATAGTTTAGGATACAAGTGACATGTCACTAGGAATTTAGAAATCTGAACTCATTGAGTTGGTCTACGTTCGTAATATATATGTGGCATCAAAACTTATTGAGTTGGTCTGAGCTCATGATGGATGCGATACATGTAATTGGGTTTCGGGCGCTGATCTTATGGGTGTTCTACTGGTGTCTAGGTAGTCCTGTGTTTGTCGAATACCTGACAGCTTGTGTGAGCAGCCCATGTAGTTACGACCTGACCGATAGCTTATGCTAGCAGGCCCGTGAGTAGCTCCATTTCAAGCGTTACATGTTATGAGGTAGCTTTGGCTACGTATGTATGTATGGCACTTAGGTGCAAGGTTTTTCGCGTATCCAATATTATTCTGAGTGTTCAACGGGTAGTTCAAAGAATGATTTGATGATAGTCCCAAAAGGGTATGTCAATGACAAGAATGAATATGTGAAAAATGTTAAAAGGGTATAGGTAAGTACACTAAGCTTATGGTTATTGATATTTTGAAATGTCGAGACATCGGTGAGCTAAGATGTATGAATTATGATTATGAATTTTGTTACAATATCATGCTAACATACATTGTGTAATTGAACATGGAATCCATGATATGGTGAGTTCATGATTAGTTGAAAATGAACTTACGATAGTTATCATTATATTGCACTAAAACAGTTTTGAACAGTAGCAGTAGTCCGACTTTGAAAATCCACCAAAAATTGTGGAAATCAAATTAGAGACTGAATAAAATATGAAATTAAAGCTTATTAAGTCTAGTATTACATAGAAGAAACTTTGTAAGAAAAGGAATTTCATACTATGAGATATTTTAATTTTCATAAGACAAGGACAAAAATAGACAGGAACATCATCCGAATCTCGTATTAAGATATAATTAATTTTTAGTAAAGAAATGTCAAAGTTGTCAAACAGCAGAACAGTGGTAACTTTGATGAATAAACTGTACTTATTGGCTAATCCATAATTTCTAAAAATTTCATGGTAGAAGGATATATGAGTCTAGATTCAAATGCTTTTAATGGGTCTTAATTTAGAATTTTGTAGCTCAAGTTATAAATAATTGAGTGACCATGACTCAGTGGACAGCTTGTCATGAATATAAGTAAAAAGTGCAAATATGATTATTTTACCTTTAGATCATGTTGTGATGGTAGAAGCATGTTAATAAAATTCTTATTATTTTCATATGGACTTATAAGCTTTAAAGCTTACTCTCATTCTTTTCCGATCTCTTATAGGTTAATTTAGCTAGCTCGGGTTGGAGATCACCGAAGATGCTATCACACTATCAAGCTATCATGTTGGGTATAAATGAATGCAAACCCCTTTAAATTTATGGCATGTATAGGGACTTGGTTATTTGCTGTATAAGTAATTATGAATTGGTTAAATGTATTGGCTTGTGAAGGCTAAAGGTTTGGATGTAATTCGTAGCCATGCAAATTGGCTATATTGGCTAACTGGTTGTAAGCCCATATAATTATGCATGTGCATAAGGCAGTTTTTTGTGATGTGGTTTATATTTGCTTATTATATATAATGGATATGAATTTATTCATATGTTAATGCCTTTTGAGTGTGAATTTAGCATGAAATGATTTGGTAAGGCATGATGTTTAATGCATGATAGATGATGGTATGGAAATGATATGTTATTGCTTGATGGTAGTTTATTTATGCCATGAAATGTACTATTGAAGCTGTGTTTCAGTATGTGTAAATAAGGGTGACAAATGGCTTGGTAAATAGCCATTTTCTTAGCCACACGAGCAGAGACACGACCATGTGCCTCAGCCATGTGGAGGACACGACCTAGCACACGGGCGGGTGACTTGGCCGTGTGACCCTTATTTTTTGATGACGTCATAAATAGAGAGTTTGTAACACCCCTTACCCGAGTTCGACGCTGGAACAGGATACGAGGTGTTACCGGACTTAAATACATACAAACATACATTTCCTAGTTATGAACTTTCATTCCAATTTAAAACTTTTCATAATACCTTGATGTCCCTACTATGGGCTTACGAGGCCCCAAACACACTTTGGAATTGATTCAGGACTAATCTGTGCAGTCTAGAAAACTTTGTAAAATTTCAAGTAGACAGGGGCACACACCCGTGTGGAAAGGCAACACGCCCGTGTGTCTTCTTAGCATGGCCATGTTGAAGGCCCGTATGGCTCACACAGCCTGAACATATCGAGACACGCCCGTGCCCTTAGCCTGTGCGAAATATTTCTTGATTCAAACCTACAGGGGTTTTCACACGGCTTGGTACACGCCCGTGTCCATGACACGTGTCCCTCACCAGCCAGGACACGCCCGTGTCTCAGCCCGTGTGCAAAAGCCTTGACATTTTGTTTCTGACGTCAACAGCCCTTTAGGGGCACACGGCCATGGTACATGCCCGTGTACTAGACCTTGTCCTCCACACGATTGGGACACATGGCCGTGTCTCTGCCCATGTGGTTACTACTGGGCATTTTATTTTGCCAACTTTTGGTGCAGGGGACACACGACCTTACTACACGCCCATGGGGAAAGCTGTGTGTCACACACGGTCTAGACACACGTTCGTGTGTCTGCCCGTGCAGATAAAACAAGGTTATTTACCAAGCCTTTTTGCCACCCTTACTTGCACCAACCTACACAACATCAACCAAAACCAAGCCAAGCATAACACATATAACCAAAACAGCCACAAGCATGAGAATTTTCATTAAATGCATTTAATAACAATCAATATTAACCAACATTAATGGCCTATACAAAATGAATATCACATCCATATGAGCCAACACTTGTGGCTAAACTAACATGACACTAAACAAAAGATCAAGTCCCTATACATGCCACACTCAAAGCATTTAAACTAACTATACCAAAAGCTTCAAGTGACAGTGTGATTGATGCCTTCGACGTCCCTTGATTCCTGATATTAACTTGGCAGCACTATAAGCAAATGAAAAGGAGAGGGAGTAAGCATAAAGCTTAGTAAGTTGCATGTAAATAAATAACAACGTCAACCACACATATTTAAACACATAGCATGTAATAAACTGACACAACATTCTTCAGTGCACAAGGGTAGATATCGTCACATACTTATACATCACGAATATAATCCAAGGATTTCAAAATCATTTTCATAGATAAAACTTACTCATGTTATTCTTACCATTAAGGCATCATAACTAGACTCATATCTTATGATTTTCAGATAAAAACCTGTACCACTCACAAGATGATTATATCATTCAATATCTTTATGATAAGCCTGAAAAATAACCTGTGAAACCCTTTGGAATACTAAAGGATATCCGATAAGCCTCATACAAGAGGGTAATTTGCCGATGCCATGTCCCAAACATGGTCGTACACTGGCTCACATGTTGAAGCCGATGCCATGTCCTAGACATGGTTTTACTCTAGATCTCGTCTCAATTTCAATGCCATGTCCCAGACATGGTCTTACACTGGCTCTCATAATGTGGCCGATGCCATGTCCCAGACATGGTCTTACACTAACGCACATATCAATTCCGATGCCATGTCCCAAACATGGTCTTACACTTGCTCTTATAATGTGACTGATGCCATGTCCCAGACATGGTCTTACACTAGCTCTCATAATGTGGTCGATGCCATGTCCCAGACATTGTCTTACACTGGCGCACATATCACCCAAATGTCATGGCATGGATATCCAATCTATTCCTAGGTTCAACCGGGAATTTATCACGATAAATTTCATCATGCATTATTCATAAGTATATTCAACCACATTATGCAAAATCAATCATTCAATACACAATAACAATAAGGTTGCCTTACTTACGTACAACTTACCTCGGTATACAAAAAGTGGGCGACTAGGTTGAATTAGTCTACTAGCTTGGCCTTCCCCCGGTCTAGGTCCAGATTTCGTATTTCTTGATCTAAAATGACAAAAATTCACTAATTTAATCACCATATTAATCAATGCATTCCATAAATCATATTTTGGTAAAATGATCATTTTAAACTAATTTCGTATTTCTTGAATTATTGCTAGCATAAGCTTAATCGAGCTACCGGGATTCCAAAAACGTAAAGAACATTAAAAACGGGGCTTGGAATTAGTTACTATGGAGCTTGGAAGCTTGAAACAAACCCTAACTATGGAGAACCCTTGAAATTTCAGCCTAATGAAGAATATGGACAAAAATTGGCTTTTAATTTTGTTTTTAATTCATTTTAATAACTAAATGACCAAAATACCCTTACTACTAAACTTTCCAAAAATTCCATCCATGTTCAATTTTTGTCCATAGACTTATAAATTGGTCAAATTTCTATTTAAGACCGCCTCATTAATATTCCAAAACAATTTCATACTAAAAACTCCTAGAATGCAAGTTTTGCAAATTATTCGATTTAGTCCTTAATTTCAATTTAAGCACTTTAGGCATAGGATTTCATCACGAAATTTTCACACAATCATGCAATCATATCATAAACATCAAAATAATTATAAAATAATTATTTCTATCTCGAATTTGTGGTCACAAAACCACTATTCTGATTAGGCCCTAATTCAGGATATTACAGCTGATGTGCATAAGACGACATTTAGGATTCAGTATGGACATTACGAGTTCCTGGTTATGCCTTTTGGGTTGACTAATGCACTAGCAACATTTATGGGCTTGATGAACCATGTGTTCCGGCCTTATCTGGACCAATTTGTGGTGGTATTCATCGATGATATTCTTGTGTATTCTAAAACTAAAGATGAGCACGATGAGCATCTTAGGGTAGTACTACAGACTCTTCAGGAGAAACAGTTTATGCGAAGTTCAATAAGTGAAAGTTCTGGCTCTGAGAAGTAGCCTTTTTGGGTCATTTGGTTTCTACTGAGGGGATTTGTGTTGATCCTCGTAGGATTGAGGTTGTGTTGGATTAGAAACAGTCGAGGAATGTGCCTGAAATCTGTAGCTTTCTGGGGCTGGCAGGGTATTACCGACGCTTCGTAGAAGGGCTCTCCTTGATCGCAGCTCTGATGACTAAGCTTCTGTGTAAGGGAGTTCCTTTCATTTGGACTGATGCACAGTAGGTGAGCTTTGTTAAGCTCAAAACTGTACTGACTCGGAATCCTATTCTGATACAGCCTGATCCCGATAGAAACTTCGTGGTTTACAGTGATACTTCACACGTCAGTTTACAGTGTGTATTGATGCAGGATGGTAAGGTGGTAGCGTATGCATCTCCTCGGCTCAAAACTCACGAAGCAAGCTATCCTACACATGATTTGGAATTACAAAACTCTGGATCTTTAGTATTCAACACAAAAGCAAGATAAGCTTCATATCTTTTTCTCAAGAATTTCTGAGCAGACATAACAGGAATCATGGCAATTGAACTATCTGACTCATCTAAATTAACCCGAAGAATTTCACCATTTTCGCATTTCAACTCAATAAATTTCTTTCCACAATTCACTATCACGTCATGCGCAGTCAACCAATCCATACCAAGAATCATATCAAACTCATCAAATGGCAATAGCATGAGATTGGCCGGAAAACAGTAACCTCTAATCATCGAAGGGCAATTTTTACATACTTTGTCTACTAATACATACTGACCCAATGGAGTCAATACATTAATCACAAATCCCGTTGACTCTATGGACATGTTCATACTAGGCATCAATTTCATGCAAACATAGGAATGGGTTGAACTCAGATCAATCAAAGCAATAACATTAACATCATGAAGAGAAAATGTACTCGTAATTACATCGGGGGAGGATGCCTCTTCACGAGCATGGATAGCATAGGTCCTTGCAGGTACTCTAACATCGGGTCTCACTGCTGAATCTCTAGATGCACCTCTACCAACCCCTATTCCTGAACTTCTCTGAGGTCTCCCTCTAACGGGGGCATTGCCTGATCTTACACTCGAAATTACTTCTCTTTTAACCATCTCAGGACACTCCCGAATGAAATGATCCGATGCACCACATCGGAAACAACCAATCTCAGTTGTTCGACATTGACCTGGATGATCTCGACCATATTGAGGACACTCGGGTCTATCAGGCTAAATACTGCCAACACTCGCAATTGAAGTGGTCTAAGCTTTCTGACCCATAAATCTTCTACCTCTGTTACCCTACTGAAAAATTAGATCTCGTAGAGAACTCTCTAGGCCTCTTAGATGTAGAATGAAATGACTTGCTTATCTATCTTTTCTTCGTGTCTTGCATCTCAATTTCAGCTTTACCATTTCCTTTCAGCAACTCCTCTGCCTTACAAGCTCTTTCAACTAAAATGACGAACTCTTTTATTTCTAAAACACCGACTGACAGTCAAATATCACCATTGAGCCCATCTTCAAATCTCTTGCACATAATAGCTTCAGTAGACACACACTCTCGAGTATAATTACTGAGTTTTACAAACTCACATTCATATTCAGTCACTGTCATCTTACCCTGCTTTAGTTTAAGGAATTCTTTTCTTTTCTGGTCGATGAACCTCTGACTAATGTATTTCTTACAAAACTCCTCCTGAAAGAAATCCCAAGAAACCCTCTCTTTCGGTACTACTGACACAAGTGTCTTCCACTAATGGTAGGTCGAGTCTCGTAACAGTGATACAACACACTTCATGCACTCTTCAGGTGTGTAGGATAACTTATCAAAGACCCTGATAGTATTCTCGAGCCAAAATTCAGCTTTCTCTACATCGTTATCTTTAGTAGCCCGAAACTCTTCGGCCCCTTATTTTCTAATTTTATCAACTGGTGGCTTCTCTCTTCTGACTGTATCTGTGACTGGGTAAGCTACATGGGTAGTCTAAGGATCATGAGGGGGTGTGTAACACCCCTCACCCATATCCAACATCGGGACAGGGTTCGAGGCATTAACGAACTTAAAAATTCACAACAACACATAACATATTACCAACCATACGTGGCAAACAAGCATATGCACATCATCAATATCAAACATAACATAAATAGCTAGATTTATAAGTCAGAATCATTAGCTCACTCAAGACCAATATATTTGGCCAAATTATAATAACACATGTTATAAAACTAGGTCCCTATACATGCCACTCACTTGATAATTCTAGCATATGTGTTTATACTGTCAAGGTGTTGGCTTTATAGTGTGATGCTGCCTCCGACGATCACCAACCCTGAGCTAACCTGACAATACTAAAAGAAATGGAAAGGAGGGGGCAAGCTTTACACTTAGTAAGCTCACATGAAATAATAATAAGCAATTTACTAACATGCTTTCCATAGTAAAACTAACCCAAATGTACATTTACACATGTTCTGGTTAAGATGCTTTCTTGAGTCACAGTAACTAAATCATTTATATCTAGAGTTAAGGAACTCCAAATTAAGATCCGTAAATTTTTCCAGAAACTAGACTCATATATATTTCCACCATAAAATTTTAAGAATTTTTGGTCTAGTCAATAAGTACAGTTTATTATTCAAATTCTCCCCTATTTCAGTGTTTAATAGCTTCAACCTTTCTTCATTAAAATTTATTTATTTCATAGTAGGAGACTTGGATAATGTTCACATTTGTTTCTATTAAAATTATACTCATCAAATATTCTAAGCATATAAATTATAACCCATAATTATTTTTCTACAATTTTTAAAAATTTTTCCAAGTCAGAATAGGGGGTCTCGAATTCATTCTGACACTATCTCACAAAAATTAGAATATCACATAATATACAACTCTTTTGCTCCCCCTATTTCTTTTATATGAAAATAGACTTATTAAAATTTAATTACATAATTTATTTTAAATTTAATTCAACATACACAATTTTTGGTGAATTTTCAAAGTCACACAACTGCTGCTGTCCAATATTGTTTTACTACTAAAATTCACTCTTACATAATTTCACTTAATCCATTTTGTCTTATCGAAGTTCACTCAAATATCGAGCATATTGCTCAAAATTTTCTTAAACATATACCTGCACTTGTTCATCATATAATCATGTTCACATGTATTTTTACTTAATCGAATTTCCCGTTGAACTCTTCGGAATAATAACTGATACTCAGTTGTCTGCACATATTTTCACACTTGTAGCCAAAGCTATCTTGTACGCATAGTAGCTTGCACTTAGTACTACACATGTGACCAATTATCCGGTACACGTAGTAGCTTGCACTTAGTACTACACACGTGACCTAACCATCTGATACACGTAGTAGCCTGCACTTAGTACTACACACGTGATCGAAGTTATCGGGTACGCATAGTAGCCTGCACTTAGTACTACACATGTGACCAATTATCCGATACACGTAGTAGCCTGCCCTTAGTACTACACACTTGACCTCACAGTAGATCATTCGTATCGTTTCTATTCCGAAGGCTCAACTGGGAAATTCCTCACATTCTAACATGTTACAATTTATTCATAGTCCTTTTTCAATTTGCAATTTACAACAAATAATCATTCTATAGGCAGCCACGTTTTATATGATAACAAAATATAATAAAATAAAAAGAATCGATAAATTATTTATGTACAAACTTACCTCGGATCCAGAAATGGCAATTTACCATCCTTGTATTTTCCCGATTTAAGCCCAAATCTCGATTTCCTTGATCTATAATATCACATTTAGCCTACTAATTAGTCACACTATTAATATGGGTCTAAAAATCATTTTTTTTACAAATTTGCATTTTGACCCCTAAACTTTTGCATATTTTCACTTTTTCCCCAAGATTCAGAAATTAAATTTCTTCCTATTTTCTTATGTTTTATGACATGCTGATCATTTTTCCCTTCTATGGCAACATCAAATTCTCACTCTAACATGTACTTATGAACTTTAGGTATTTTTACTGATTATATTGTTTTACTCGTTTTCACGTAAAATCGCTTAGCAAAAGTTGTTTAACATAATTTCAAGCTTCATATTCTACCATTAAACATCAAAATACATGCATATCATTCATGGGTAAGCTTTTAAACATAAATCCTAGCTCAAAATAATGGTAGAAATGAGCAAATCATGTTACCGAGATTTCAAAAATACATAGAACATTAAAAACAGAGCTCGGAATCACTTACTATTAAGCTTGGAAGCTTGGCCAAACCCTAACCATGGCTGCTCTTGGTACATTCTATTGTAGCAAGAAGAAAGGGACACATTTGGGGTTTAAAATTTGTCTTTTAATTCATTTTACCCTTAAATGACCAAAATGTCATTTTTACTATTCTTTCAAATTTTACCCAACCAAGGCCTTTTTTGTCCAACAAGTTATACAACGGTTTAATTATCATTTAAGGACCTCCCATTTAAAATTTCATGACAATTAGACACCTCTTACATATAAAACTCAACTTTTACAATTTTTACAATTTAGTCCTTTTTACTAAATTGAGTGCCCAAACATCGAAATTTTCGAACAAAATTTTCACAAAATCATTCTGTGAAATCGTAGACCATAAAAATATAATAAAAATGAAATTTTACTCATCGGATTTGTGGTCCCGAAACTACTATTTTGACTAAGCCCAAAATCAAGATATTATAGGGTGGAGGTCTAACGGCCGGATTCATACAAACGAACTCGACAAACCATTCATTCATAGCTTGGAATAAGGCTTCTCGAGCCCCACCTCCCTGACTAACTGTAACGGGCCTTTCACTACTATCTGGTGGCACCGTTCCTTCTACAGGAGTGGGCGCGTTACTTTCTACATCATCTGTACCAACTTATTCGGGATCCATAACTATAAAAGAAAAACATTTTAAAATCGTCAAGAGTCGTCACACTATCAAAATATAAGTATGGCATGTATAGCTAGACTCTTACTCATACTGAATATTCTGAGAATCGACTAAACTCTTGCTCTGATACCAATAAATGTAACACCCCTTACCTGAGACCATCGCCGGAATCGAGCACGATGCATTACCAGAATTATCTTACCTGTTCGGGGAATAAAAAAATTTACTTTTTTAAAAAAATATTAATTCACTCACATTCATCCAATAAATCCCTAAAAAGGGCCCTCGAGGAGCTAAAACATACAATTGGAATGGTTCGGGACCAAACCAGGAACATTAAAATTTTTTCGATTACTTGCACAAATCAGAACAATTTATTTCACTATTCATAATAAAACTGTCCATCTGTGTAACAATCAGTAAATTAATTATAACTCGAGTTAAAAAACTCAAAATTTAAATCCTTTAATTTTCCCTAAAAATAGACTCATATATCTTCTTACCATAATTTTCTAGAATTTTTGGTTTGGCCAATTCGTACAGTTTATTCATTAAAGATTCCCCTATTTCGTAGTTTAGTGGACCTGACCTCTCTTCACTTAAAATAATTATCTCATTATAAAAAAATTGGATAATGTTTCTGTTTATTTCTAATGAAAATAGACTGACTAAGGAATCTAGAAATATAAAATTTGACTTATAATTATTTTTGTACTATTTCTAGTGATTTTCCAAAGTTGGAAGAGGGGATCACGAAGTCACTCTGAACCAGTCTTACAGAAATTTAAATATCTCAGAATATAGATTTCCTTTGCTTGCTCTGTTTCTTTCCTATGAAAATAGACCCAATAAGCTTTAATTCTATGTCTCATTAACCATTTAATTCCATTTCTACAATTTCTAGAGATTTTTCAAAACCACGTCACTGCTGTTATTTCCTAACTGTTCCATGGCCAACTCTTACTCTTTCATAGTTTCTTTGCATCAAACCTCATTTAGGCATACATAATACCAAAACATGTTCTTATTTAGCTATATCATAAGCTAATAATTTTCAAGTATTCACATGCCATTCTTTAATCATATCGTAAGGACATACACACAAAATAGCCAAGTCCCTATACATGCCATAACTTAAAGAATTTCTAGTCACAAAATACCGAGATAAACACGTTGATAGTGTGAGGTGATCTCCGGCGTCCTTACGATTTTTTGAGTTGGCTTTGTGATACTATAAAAAAGAGAGAAAATAATGGTAGTAAGCATAAAGATTAGTAAGTTTGCATGTAAATAAATATCAACATTCTAAATGAATTATCAAGATAACCTGAACCTTTCGAACATGGATTTATCTTACCTTTCCTTTGGTACACTCTTTGAATTTTCCGTTGAACCGTTTGGAATACTAAGGATACACGGGTACCTTTACTTTTTAAACTTACCACTGCCATGTCTTGACATGGTCTTACGTGGTATCCTTGCTTTATGAACTCACCATTGCCATGCCTCGGCATGGTCTTATATGGGATTTTGCCTTATAGTAGTTTATCAATGCCATGTCTTGACATGGTCTTACATGATTTCCTTGCCTTGTAGAACTTACCAATGTCATGCCTTGGCATGGTCTTACTTGGTATCCTAAAACCCTAATGTCATGACATTTGTATCCTACACATTCCTAAGGTTCAACCGGGACTTTTTAAGTATCATTTCTCCGTCAATTCTTGCTTGAATCATCAAGGAATAAATTTATAAAATAAATATATAGATGCTGAAAAATAACATCATTAATTATAAATAATAAAATATTGCATTTATTTACCGCAAACATACCTCGTTACAAAATACGATCAAATATTTTGATTTAGTCCTTAACCTTTTTCTTTCCTCGGTCTAACCCCGAATTTCATTCTTCTTGATCTATAATAGCAAATTTAACTTATTTAATATTCACATTTATCAAAACAATCCTTAACTTTAATTTTAAAAAATTACAATTTTGCCCTTAAACTTTTACATATTTACACTTTTTTCCCAAGGCTCGAAAATGAAACTTTATCCCTAATTCTTATGTTTTATGACATGATGATCATTTATTTACCTACAAAAACATTAAATTCTCACTCTAACATGTACTTATGACCATTGGGTATTTTTACCGATTATGTCATTTTACTCGTTTTCGCTTAAAATCGCTTAGCTCAAGTCATTTAACGTAAGTTCAAGCTTCATATTCTACCATAAAACATCAAAATAAACACATTTTACCTATGGGTATTTTTCCAAATATGAACCCTAGGTTAAATTATTGCTAGAATAAGCTAAATCAAGTTACCGGGACTTCAAAAACGTAAAGAACATTAAAAACGGGGCTTGGAATCACTTACTATGAAGCTTGGAAGCTTGAAAAAACCCTAGCTATGAAGAACCCTTGAAATTTCGGCCTAATGAAGAAGATGGGCACATTTTTCCATCTTTTTCCCTTTTTTAATCTTTTAATTACCAAATGACTAAAATACCCTTCATTTAAGGACCTCTACTTCAATTATACTCTTCAATTTAATCATTTAGCATCTAAAACTCATATTTATCAACTTTTACAATTAAGCCCTAGTAGGCAAACTAAGCATGCTATCTATAAAATTTTCCATCGATACTCTAACACATGCATCTAATCACTCGGTAAATTATAAAAATTAATCAGAATAAACTTTTCTATCTTAGATTCGTGGTTTTGCAGCCACTGTTCCATTTAGGCTCTATTTTGGGATGTTACATTTCTCCCCCCTTTAGGGATTTTCGTCCTCGAAAATCTTACCTCTGAAAATATTTGGATATTGTTTCCGTATAACCTCTTCAGGCTCCCATGTAGCCTCGTCTACCCCATGTCTATTCCATAATACTTTCACAAGTGCAATACTTTTGTTCCTTAGTTGCTTGACCTCTCGAGCTAAAATCTTTACCGGTTCTTCACCATAAGTCATATATTGCTAAATCTCAACCTCTGTCTGTGAAATCACATGTGAAGGATCAGAATGGTAACAACGAAACATGGACACATCATGAATCTTCTCTAACTCTGGTGAAAAAGCTAACCAATATGCTAATGATCCAACTCTTTTAGTCACCTCGAACGATCCAATAAAATGTGGACTTAGTTTGCCTTTCTTGCCAAATCTAAAGACTTTCTTCCACGGGGATACTTTCAAGAACACTTTGTCACCAACTTGATACTCAATCTCTTTTCTTTTCAAGTCTACATAAGACTTCTGTCTATCTGAAGCTACTTTCAAGCAATCTCTAATAACTTTCACTTTCTCTTTAGTTTCTTTAACTAAATCAACCCCGTAAATCTGTTTTTCTTTAAGCTTTGTCTAATACAAAAGTGTGCGACATTTACGTCCATATAAAGCTTCATAAGGTGCCATTTTCAAACTCGACTGGTAACTATTATTATAAGCAAACTCTACCAATGGAAAATATTTCTCCCAACTACCTTGAAATTATAAGACACAACATCTAAGAATATCCTCAAGTATCTGAGGATGGAAAGTTGTACTAAAACTCAACTTTGTGCCCAAAGCTTCCTGTAACTTCTTCCAAAATCGCAAAGTGAATCTCGGGTCTCTATTTGAAATAATCGATAACGGTACTCCATGTAGTCTGAGTATCTCTGAAATATATAACTTGGCCAACTTGTCAGTTGAATAATCCATACGAACTGGAACAAAATGAGCCAACTTCGTTAGCTTATCAATCACAACCCATACTGCATCTTTCTTTCTCAGTGTCAACAGCATTCTTGTCATAAAATCCATGGCAACTCTATCCCATTTCCACTCAGGAACTAACACAGGCTGCAATAAACCTAAAGGTACTTGATGTTCTGCTTTTACCTGTTGACAGATCAAGTATCTAGAAACAAACACTGAGATATCTCTCTTCATTCCTACCCACTAATACATTTTCTTCAAATCATTATACATCTTTGTACTACCTGGATGAATAGACAAAGAACTGCTATATGCTTCCTCTAAAATCTTTCGAATAACCTCATCATTCTTTGGTACACATATCCAATTTTTGAACATTAAACAACCGTATGAACTGATCTGAAAATCTGACTCTATTCTCGACTCACACTAAGCTCTTTTGGCTTGCAACTCACTGTCATCTTTCTGAACTTCACAAATTTCTTCAAGAAACATTAGCTTAGCTCTTAATTCGGATAAGATAGAACCATCATCCAATAAGGTTAAACTAGTGTTCAAAGCTCTTAATGCAAATGAAGATTTTCTACTCAAAGCATCGGCAACTACGTTTGCCTTACCCGGGTGATAACCGATTACTAGTTCATAATCTTTAATCAACTCTAGCCATCTTCTTTGCCTCAAATTCAAATCTTTCCGAGTCATCAAGTATTTCAAACTTTTATGATTAGTAAATATTCAGCACTTCTCACCATACAAGTGATGTATCCAGATTTTCAACGCAAATACAATGGCAGCTAGTTCTAAATCATGTATCAAATAATTTTTCTTGTGTGGCTTTAGCTGTCTAGAGGCATAAGCAATTACCTTTCCTTCCTGCATAAGTACACAGCCTAGTCCATTCAAGGATGCATCACTGTAAATCACAAACTCTTTAACCAGTTCTGGTTGTACTAAGACAGGAGCTTCAGTCAATAATGCCTTTTAATTGTCAAAACTCTGCTGACACTTTTCAGTCCATTCAAACTTGACATCTTTCTATAGCAATCTTGTCAATGGAGTAGCTATCATGGAAAATCCCTCTACAAATCTTCTATAATAACCGGCGAGACCAAGAAAACTTCTAACCTCTGATACATTCCTGGGAGGCTTCCAATCAACAATGGCTAAAATCTTGCTCAAATCAACTCTAATACCTTCACCTGAGACTATATGTCCAAGAAAACCAACTTCCTGTAACCAAAATTCACTTTTGCTAAACTTGGCATAAAGCTGATTATCTCTCAAAGTCTGTAAAACTGTTCTCAAATGCTCTGAATGCTCAGTCTTATCATAAGAATAAATCAAGATATCATCAATGAACACAACTAAAAATTTATCCAAGTGAGATTTGAAAATTCGATTAATTAAGTCCATGAAAATGGCAAGAGCATTAGTCAAGCCAAATGGCATCACAAGGAACTCATAATGGTCATACCTGGTCCGGAAAGCAGTCTTCGGAACATCTAACTCTTTAAATCTCAACTGATAATATCTGGATCTCAAATCTATCTTGGAGAACACGGTAGCTCCCTTCAATTGATCAAAGAAATTGTCTATTCTAGGCAGTGGATACTTGTTCTTAATAGTCACCTTGTTAAGCTATAGATAATCTATGCACAATCTCATCGAACAATCTTTCTTTTTCACAAAGAGCACTAGTGTAACCCATGGGGAATAACTAGGTCTTGCAAAGCCTTTCTCTGTTAGTTCCTACAACTAAACTTTCAATTCTCACAATTCCATTGGAGCCATTTTATAAGGAGCAATAGAAATGGGTGTTGTACCCCGAAACCAATTTAATACCAAACTCAACTTCTCTAATAGGAGGCAAACCTGGTAGTTCTTCTAGAAACACATCAGGAAACTCACATACCATAGGCATTAATTCAATTTTCAACTCTGGATCTTTAGTATTCAACACAAAAGCAAGATAAGCTTCATATCCTTTTCTCAAGCATTTCTGAGCAGACATAACAGAAATCATGGCAATTGAACTATCTGACTCATCTGAATTAACCCAAAGAATTTCACCATTTTTGCATTTGAATTCAATAAATTTCTTTCCATAATTCACTATCACGTCATGCGCAGTCAACCGATCCATACCAAGAATCATATCAAACTCATCAAATGGCAATAGCATGAGATAGGCCGAAAAACAGTAACCTCTAATCATCAAAGGGAAATTTTTACATACTTTGTCTACTAATACATACTGACCCAATGGAGTCAATACATTAATCACAAATCCCGTTGACTCTATGGACATGTTCATACTAGGCATCAATTTCATGCAAACATAGGATAGCATAGGTCCTTGCAGGTACTCTAACATCGGGTCTCGCTGCTAAATCACTAGATGCACCTTTACCTGCCCCTATTACCGAACTTCTCTGAGGTCCGCCTCTAACAAGGGCATTTCTTGATCTTACACTCGGTATTACTTCTCTTTTAACCATCTCAGGACACTCCCGAATGAAATGATCCGATGCACCACATCGGAAACAAACAGTCTCAGTTGCTTGACATTGACCTGGATGACGTCGACCACATTGAGGACACCCGGGTCTATCAGGCTGGATACTTCCAACACTCGCAATTGAAGTGGTCTGAGCTTTTTGACCCATAAATCTTCTACCTCTGTTTCGACTAGAATACCCTACTGAAAAATTAGATCTCGTATACAACTCTCTAAGCCTCTTAGATGTAGAATGAAATGACTTGCTTATCTATCTTTTCTTCGTATCTTGCATCTCAATTTCAGCTTTACCCTTTCCTTTCAGCAACTCCTCTGCCTTACAAGCTCTTTCAACTAAAATGACAAACTCTTTTATTTCTAAAAACCCGACTGACAGTCGAATATTATCATTGAGCCCATCTTCAAATCTCTTGCACATAATAGCTTCAATAAGGACACACTCTCGAGCATAATTACTGAGTGTGACAAATTCACGCTCATATTCAGTCACTGTCATCTTACCCTGCCTTAGTTTAAGGAATTCTTTTCTTTTCTGGTCGATGAACCTCTGACTAATGTATTTCTTACGAAACTCCTCCTGAAAGAAATCCCTAGTAACCCTCTCTTTCGGTACTACTGACACAAGTTTCTTCCACCAATGGTAGGTCGAATCTCGTCAAAGTGATACAACACACTTCATGTACTCTTCAGGTGTGCAGGATAACTCATCAAAGACCCTGATAGTATTCTCGAGCCAAAATTTAGCTTTCTCTGCATCGTTATCTTTAGCAGCCCGAAACTCTTCGGCCCCTTGTTTTCTAATTTTATCAACTGGTGGCTTCTCTCGTCCAACTGTATCTATGACTGGGGAAGCTACATGGACAGTCTGAGGATCATGAGGGGGTGGAGGTCTAATGGCTGGATTCATACGAACGAACTCGGCAAACCATTCATTCATAGCTTGGAATAAAGCTTCTCGAGCCCCTCCTCCTTGACTAACTGTAACAGGCCTTTCACTACTATCTGGTGGCACCGTTCCTTCTGAGGGAGTGGACGCGTTACTTTCTACATCATCTGCACCAACTCGTTCGAGATCTATAACTATAAAAGAAAAACATTTTAAAATCGTTAGGAGTCGTCACACTATCAAAATATAAGTATGGCATGTACAGCTAGACTCTTACTCATACTGAATATTCCAAGAACCGACTAAACTCTTGCTCTAATACCAATAAATGTAACATCCCTTACCTGAGACCGTCGCCGAAATCAAGCACGAGGAGTTACCAGACTTATCTTACCTGTTCGGGGCATAAAAAATTTTACTTTTTTAAAAAAATATTAATTTGCTCACATTCATCCAATAAATCCCTAAAAAGGGCCCTCGATGACCTAAACGTGCAATTGGAACGGTTCGGGACCAAACCGGGAACATTAAAAATTTTTCGATTACTTGCACAAATCAAAACAATTTATTTCACTATTCATAATAAAATTGTCCATCTGTGTACCAGTAATTAAATTAATTATAACTCGAGTTACGAAATTTGAAATTTAAATCCGTTAATTTTCCCTGAAAATAGACTCATATATCTTCTTACCATAATTTTCCAGAATTTTTGGTTTGGCCAATTCGTATAGTTTATTGATTAAAGATTCCCCTATTTCTCAGTTCAGCGGACCTAACCTCTCTTCACTTAAAATCAATTATCTCATTATACAAAAATTGGATAATGTTTTTGTTTGTTTCTAATGAAAATAGATGGCTAAGGAATCTAGAAATATAAAATTTGACTTATAATTATTTTTTTACTATTTCTAGTGATTTTCCAAAGTTGGAAGAGGGGATCACAAAGTCACTCTGAACCAGTCTTATAGAAATTTAAATATCTCAGAATATAGACTTCCTTTTCTTTCTTTGCTTCTTTCCTATGAAAATAGACTCAATAAGCTTTAATTCTATATCTCATTCACCATTTAATTCCATTTCTAAAATTTCTAGTGATTTTTCAAAACAACATCACTGTTGCTGTTTCCTAACTATTCCAAGGCCAACTCTTACTCTTTCATAGTTTCTTTGCATCAAACCTCATTTAGGCATACATAATACCAAAACATGTTCTTATTTAGCTTTATCATAAGCTAATCATTACCAATTATTCACATGCCGTTCTTAAATCATATCATAAGGACATACACACAAAATAGCCAAGCCCCTATACATGCCATAACTTAAAGTATTTCTAGTCACAAAATACCGAGATAACTCGTTGATAGTATGAGGCGATCTCCGGCGTCCTTACGATTTTTCGAGTTGGCTTTCCGATACTATAAAAAAGAGAGAAAATAATGGTAGTAAGCATAAAGATTAGTAAGTTTTCATGTAAATAAATATCAACATTCTAAATGAATTATCAAGATAACCTGAACCTTTCGAACATGGACTTATCTTACCTTCCCTTTGGTACACTCTTTGAATTTTTCATTGAACCATTTGGAATAATAAAGGTACACTGGTACCTTTACTTTTTAAACTTACCACTGCCATGTCTTGACATGGTCTTACGTGGTATCCTTGCCTTATGAACTCACCATTGCCATGCCTTGGCATGGTCTCACATGGGATCTTTGCCTTATTGTAGTTTATCAATGCCATGTCTTAACAGGGTCTTACATGATTTCCTTGCCTTGTAGAACTTACCAATGCCATGCCTTGGCATGGTCTTACTTGGTATCCTTAAACCCTAATGTCATGACATTTGTATCCTACACATTCCTAAGGTTCAATTGGGACTTTTTAAGTATCATTTCTCCGTCAATTCTTGCTTGAATCATCAAGGAATAAATTTACAAAATAAATATATAGATGCTGAAAAATAACATCATTAATTATAAATAATAAAGCATTGCATTTATTTACCGCAAACTTACCTCTATACAAAATACGATCAAATATTTTGATTTAGTCCTCAACCTTTTTCTTTCCTCGGGTCTAACCCCGAATTTTGTTCTTCTTGATCTATAATAGCAATTTTAACTTATTTAATATCAAAATAGTCCTTAACTCTAACTTTGGAAAAATTATGATTTTGCCCCTAAATTTTTACATATTTACACTTTTTCCCCAATGCTCGGAAATGAAACTTTATCCCTAATTCTTATGTTTTATGACATGCTGATCATTTATTTACCTACGGTAACATTAAATTCCCACTCTAACATGTACTTATGACCATTAGGTATTTTTACCGATTATGTCGTTTTACTCGTTTTCGCTTAAAATCGCTTAGCTCAAGTCGTTTAACGTAAGTTCAAGCTTCATATTCTACCATAAAACATCAAAATAAACACATTTTACCTATTTTTATTTTTCCAAATATGGACCGTAGGTTAAATTATTGCTAGAATAAGCTAAATCAAGTTACCGGGACTTCAAAAACGTAAAGAACATTAAAAACGGGGCTTGGAATCACTTATTATGAAGCTTGGAAGCTTGAAAAAATCCTAGCTATTAAGAACCCTTGAAATTTCAGCCTAATGAAGAAGATGGGCACATTTTTCCATCTTTTTCCCTTTTTTAATCTTTTAATTACCAAATGACTAAAATACCCTTCATTAAAACTTTAGTTATTTTTATCTATGTATGTCCATTTTTGTCCATGAAAACCTAATGGTCTAATTACCATTTAAGGAACTCTACTTCAATTATACTCTTCAATTTAATCCTTTAGCATCTAAAACTCATATTTATCAACTTTTGCAATTAAGCCCTAGTAGGCAAATTAAGCATGCTATCTATAAAATTTTCCATCGATACTCTAACACATGCATCTAATCACTCGGTAAATTATAAAAATTAGTTGGAATGAACTTTTCTATCTCAAATTCATGGTTTCGCAACCACTATTCTGTTTAGGCCCTATTTTGGGATGTTACACAGGTCATGTGCTAGGCTGTGCCGAACCTGTAGAGTATACTGACTTATGCCATACAGCCAAGTCACATGCCCGTGTGCTGGGCCGTGTCGAGCATACTAACTTTCTTTCAATTCAACACTAGGGGATACACTGCCGTGTCATCAGACCGTGTGTCACACACGGTTAAGACACGCGCCCGTGTTTCTGCCCATGTGAACAAAAATAGGCTCTTTACCAAGCCATTTTCCCACCCAAATTTGCATACACCTACACCAAACAAAATAGCACAAAACATGGCATAAATAGGCATTCAAATCAACTCCAGCCAAACTTAATTCATACCATTTCAATACCAACAAAATAAGCCACACAAATACCATAATATGCCATTCAATTTCAAACCATAACTCATAATCTCAAATCGTCAATATGAACACTTCCAATTTTGCTTAATTTAGCCTAATCTCACAAGCATACAATTTCTCTAATATCAACCATTCACCACAAGCATTGGCATAGCAATTATCAACACAAAACAAAAGCCATTTGCATATATATACACAACCAAATCAACCAAAATAAGCCAACTCTTATGGATATGCACAAAATCAATTACTTAACGTTTACAAGCCATTTCAAATGACCAAATTCATTACCATATCATTTATCAAAATGAACAAGCTCCTATACTTGCCATATATTCCTAAAACATAGATTTGAAAGTACTAAAGACAATGCTTGATAGTGTGATACCGTCTTCGACGACTCCCAATCTGAGCTAGCTTTGATATTCACTATAAAACACAGGAAAATAAACAGAGTAAGCTATAAAACTTAGTAAGCTCGTATGCTAAGTAAGTAAAACTTACCAACCAATAATTAAATAACATAAATATCATATAATGCAATTCAAATTTGAATTATAACTTAAAACATGAATTCAATCCAAAGATTAACACAATTTCCATCAACTTCTTCGATTCGATGATTGTATAGTTCACGTACATACCTATACAAGCTCATATCAATCTCATACTCATCCATATCTTAGTTTACCCATTGAACCATTTGAATTACTATTGGATACCCAGGAAACTCGCACCCTAAGTTCCACATATATAGCTGAAGCTATCTCAATCTCATATCACATATAATGCTCACTCTCGAGCTATCAAAAGGTCTGTTCACACAAGCTAATGGTCATGACGAAGCTACACGGTGCTACTCATACAAGCTGACAAATATCCACAACACATGCCGGATAACTCAGCCACCAGTAAGACGTATGGACCAGCACCCAAATCACATAATCCCTAATGACATGTCATTTGTATCCTAATCTATTCTTAAGGTTCAATCGGGATTTCATATTTGTTGAATCATTTTTGAATATGTCCGCAAGTTCGTATTCACAATTTATGCAATATAAAAGAATTTAAAACACAAATATAACAATGCTTATCACATGCGAACTTACCTCAAATGCAAAATGACAAAACGAGTCGATTAGTCTAATACATTGTTCTTTCTTCGAACTAAATTTATATTTCGCTTTTCTTAATCTAAATATAATCAAAATTAACTTATTCAATTATCAATCTATTCAATTTAGTCCAAAATACAAATTAGGGTAATTTTATACTTTTGCCCCTAATATTTCAACATTTTCAGAATTTAGTCCTTATCTCATAAAAATACAAATTCATGAAATTAAACCTATACCCATGCTATGCGGGTCTTGATTAGGTCCCTAGCAGCCCATATTTTTCATTTATTTCACAAATTAACCATGAATTTTACACATTTCACAATTTAATCCCTATTTGGACATTTTACTAAAAATCACTTAACAAATGTTATCTATCAACAAGCATATATTTCCTATCTTCTAACATCAAAATACACCAACATTCATCAATGGAAAAACCCTAAACCTTTAACAGTTTTGCAAAATAGTCCTTAGGCTAGCTAGACTAAGCTGCAACGATCTCAAAAACATAGAAATCATTAAAAAAGGGACAAAAATTGTACCTTAATGAGCTATATAAGCTTGGCCGAATGAAAACCTAGCTATGGCTTTTCCTCCTTTCCATTTTCGATTGAAGAAAAACTAAAAGATGATAACTTTTAATTTGATTTTATTCATTTTATGCTTATTAACATATTTACTTGATTAGCCTTGGTTGTAAAACATTAAAATCACGTATGCATGTCCATAAATGTCCGCCCACTATATAAATGGTCTAATTACCACATAAGGACCTTTACTTTAATATTTCATAGCTATTAAATACCTTAAGCTATTATAATATCACTTTTGCACTTTACGTGATTCAGTTATTTTTATCAAATTAAACACTTAAACAATAAAATTTATGAACGAAACTTTCACACAATCATTTTATCATGCTGTAAACATTAAAATAATAATAAAATAATTATTTTGACTTCAAATTTGTGGTTCCAAAACCACTATTTTGATTTGACTAAAAATGGGCTATTACAGGAGGAAACCCTAATCGACGAACAAAAAAAGAGGGAGAGATCCTTAAGCGTGAATAAGGGTTCGGCTATGCAAAGGAAAGGAAGTCGAAGGTAGTCCTTCTTAGCCATCATAAGACACTATGATGCCACAGTGTGGACTGGGAAAGCAAAAGTTGTTTCCCAAAGTTCTTTCATTATTTCCATTAGTGTTCCTTCAAAATATTGAATTGAAGTAGTCGAACACAATGTAGAATAATATTTTGGTTTGGAATTTTATTTCCTAGCCCATGAGCTAAGTCTCATAGGGTTGGGATTACTTTTGATGAAACCTTAAACTATTTTTATGGATGCAGTATATATCTAATTTACTTTACTGTTTTATTTGGTTGTTCTTCTTTCTTAATTAAAATGCAAAAGATCTCTAGACATAGAAGACTGTCTGCATACTTAAAGACTGATTCTAATTCTAAAAGGGTTGGATTGGTTGGATTAAAATTTAATGAAATGAGCAAGTATTCGATAGACACTTGTAGTCAACTGTAACATAAAGTCACGATTATACAAAAGGAACCCATATAAGATATGTAAAAATCCTATAGACACAGGCAAGGTAACTTAAGGTTTTACTCTTACGAGAGGTAGGCCATTTTAGAACTCTTTTGTGCAGTAAAGTAGATATGATTTGGCCAAGGCATTATTGATAGTAAAAGTCGATTCTGGGTAATCCCGACCTTCCAAATCAACATCACTCTATCCTTATTTAGCTAAAGAAATGAGAGAATGCCCTAGAGTAAAAGGGAAAGAACCCATAAAATAGGCAAAGTTTTTCTTGGTAATCTCTGCTGAGTTCCTTTCACTTGTTTTCTTATTAAATCCCAGCTAATTTCATGATAATATTGTCTTCCAGGTAATTAAGTTTATTTGAAATCAGTTGTGCATGTCTTTGTTACCAAACAAAAATGATAATAACGGTACATGCATGAATGATTGTAAATGGATACTCTTCCTTAGTGCACAAGTTCCATATCCAGAATGATGGAAGGGGGAAATGATGAAAACTGTTGAGATGTGAAGGATGGAGGTTATAATATGATATGAGATTTACCTCTGGTATGGCATGTAAAATGCAAATCGCGATTGATAAATGCCCTGGCCTTATGAAGGAACACGTAAGTGTTCGAATTAACAAGGAGGATTTGCGGAGGTTTGGTTGGATATATGAAATACCGGCTCAATGGAGCAATACTACGAATATGAAACTGTGGCTCTTTGGAGTGATATGTGGATTAGAAGCTAACGCAGGGAAGAGGTCCATGAATAGTCCATGCAAAGCATGCAAGTGAATGTTACGTAAAGTTAATGGACATGAATAATGCTTAGATGAATGGGTATCCATGTGAATTGTGCTTAACAGAGAAAAGTATTTACATGTGAAATAAATTTGGTTGTAGTCTGAAATTATTTGTGCTTGAAATTAGGTATAACTAATATCTGCATGAAAATTGAAGTTATTGGTGAATGCATTTAGCGGTGGATAGTATCCGCTAGTGAATCCTAATTGTTGGTATTACTAAGTGTTGTAAAATCCTAGCTTAATTTTACTTTTTAAAAACCTTGTTCGAAAGTTTATTATTTATCCCCGGAGCTCACTAAGTTTGTTATGAACTTACTTAGTTTCCTTTACCATTTCAGGATTTGTTGAGAAAGTTGGCTAAGGATTCAGATAGACAACAGACTCTTTTGTGAGCCATTCATTTTTATGTTGTAACATGTATATCAAATTGGGGTGGCCTATGGACTAAGTTTGTAACACCTCTCACTCATCTCTGTCATCAGAGTAGAGTTACAGGAAGTTACAGCAATTAACAGAAGAGAATAAAATTATTTCTCAAAAATTTACTTTTAAACCAATCTTTAATAAATTTCATTCAATAAACATGTTATTCAAACTAAAACGGGACTTAAATCAAGGCTACAAAGCATTAAAAATAGATGAGAAAAAATTAGGGATCAAATTGAATCAAAACATGAAAATAGGGTAAAAATTAAAATCAAGGGTCATACAACCATGCGGCCAGGCCGTATGGTGCAATAGACATGGTCGTGTCACTCAACTGTGTGCAAAGGCAAAGACCGTGTAGGAGGAGACACACGGTCATGTCTATAGACTGTGTAACTAATTGTGACTATGTGGATTTAAAATCATCAAAATCAAACAGAGCACATGGTCGTCTCCCATGCCCATGTGAGGCACATGGCCATTTGTCAAACTGTGTGGTAGATCGTGTGTGTTGTTTGGTAACTTAAAATGCAAGATTTTCAACTATAGTTTTACTTAGGTCCCAAGCATACCAAAACCATGAATTCAAACCACTCAAAATACATTGAAAATATGTCAAAACATGTCAAATTCATAATTTAAACCAATATGTCATAACGCACCTTTACATCCAACCTAACTAACATTTCAAAACATTCACCTAATCACATATATATTCATCAGTGTTTAACATACCATATTTTCCATCTACCATGCTCATAATTCAAACCAAATCATGTCCAACTAATACCAAAATGAACCCATATCATTGCCTTATTACATAACAACATTTTCCATATACTTGCACATGTATGTACCATAATGTTACCATTCATCCAATCAACTAAGCATAAATCAAATCTTAAATCTCAAGTTCAACCATTCACAAAATAGAATCAACATGACATTTCCAAAATAACTTCATCACATTCATCATGCAAGCCTACCATAAAAACATTAACTTTAACACATTAAAATTCCATCTATAACTTTAAATTCATCAACTCAAAATACCTTATATACATACCACAAAACCAAAATAACAAATCAAAATCTACCAAGGCAGAAGTTTGATAGTGTAAGCCTTGAAGTTGATATGTCCAACAAGTTTTGCAAAACGTTAACTACAAAGAACAAGAAAATAAACAAAGTGAGCTTATGTAGCTTAGTAAGTTCATAGGTAAAATTCAAATCAACTTACCTCAATTTAACATTTTGAAAACTAAAAACAACTAAGATTAATTAAACCTGACAAACCATTAACCAAAACAAATAAAATCATTGTTGAAATAATTCATCTTTTACTTCATATTCATCAATAGTTGAATTAAAATAATTCTTATGTATATATATATACATTCCATTGAATCAATACCGAAGTGAAACAGTCTAGAAAGATCATTCACTGGCACAAACCTTCTGATGGATAAATACAATAATTATCAAATCATTTTAAGATTAATCACAATTTTAATAGCCCGATGAACTATAGTAGCATAACTCGGATACTTGGGTAACCACATCACACCAAAGAGCATCGAAATGCTAATAGAGGCACCGAAGTGCAATCCCGTACAAAGGCACGTTCTAACCTTATTGACATGCCAATTGTATCTTAATTGTTTACTACATTCAAATGGGAATTTTAACCTAATTTATCACATTTATAAATTAGAGGCACTTCCAGAAATACAATTGTACACATGATGTCCATCAGCTAAGTTCATTCAAAAATCATATAACCCTATTTCCCAAATATTCAACAACTATCAAATATTCACTTTCTCGCCTGTACTTAATTGTAAAAATTTATAATTTCAATCTATTATTAAAACTCAATGTAACATCCCGATTTTGGGCCTAGTCAGAATAGTGGTTTCGAGGCAACAAATCCAAAGTAGAAATAATTATTTTATTAATATGTTGAGGTTTATGATATGTTTGCATGATTGTATGGAAATTTTGTTAAGAAATTTTGTTGATAGTGCCAAATTTCATTTTTAGGACTAAATCGTAAAAGTTGCAAAATATGTTATTCTAGAAGCTTTAAGCATGAAATAGCTATGGATTATTACTTAAAGGTCCTTAAAAATAGCAATTTGACCAATTTCTATTTTTATGGACAAAAATGGGCATGAATAAGTAAAAAATTAAAAGTTTAGTAAAAAGGGCATTTTGGTCATTTAGTAATTAAAAGAATAAAAAGGGAAAATCAAGTCAAAATTTGCTCATTTTCTCCATACCATAGCCGAAATTCTCAAGACACCATAGCTAGAGTTTTGTTCAACTTTCAAACTTGATGGTAAGTGCATCCTAACCCTGTTTTTAATGTTCTTTGCATTTTTTAAGTTGTTATCAACCGATCTAGCCATTTCTACCATTTATTTGAGATAGAGTTAATGCCTAGGGTTTGACCCATGTGTGACATGCATGTATTTTAATGTTTCATGGTAGATTATGAAAGTTTGATGTGTGATAAACATCTTTTACTAAGTGATTTTTTATGAAAACACCTAAAAAGGGCTTATTCATAAAATTTATAAAAATAAGCAGTAGAAATGTGATTTGATGAAAAATGTGGGCTAGTATAAGCATGATATAGGCTTGGCTAGGCTTGGGTAACAAAGAAAATGAGTACATTTCATTTTACGAGCCTAAGGACTAATTTGTAAATATGTGAAAGTTTAGGGAAAAAATTGTAATTTTTGCAAATTATGGTTTTTGGACTGATTTGAACAATATGATAATTAAATAAGCTAAATTTGCTATTATAGATCGAGAAAAACGGAGTCCGAACCTAAAACGGGGAAAGAACAAAGTTGTGGACTAAATCGAATTAGTTAGCCATATTTCGTACAAAGGTAAGTTCGTGTGTAAATAATGCAACTTATATTATGTATTTAATATTTTGTTATTGCATGACTTGTACAATTATCATTATGGATTCGTTTGGAAAAGATTCGATAAGGTGAAATTCCCAGTTGAACCTTAGGAATAGTTAGGATACAAATGTCTGATATTAGGGTTATGAGTTTACGTATAAGACCATATCTGGGATATGGCATCATTATGAGATTTTGTGTAGGACCATGTTTGGGACATGGCCTTGATATGAGAATTGTGTAAGAACATAGCTGGGCTATTGGCATCAAAATGAGATCCTAGATAAGACCATATCTGGGATATAGCATTGGTTCTATATGTACGTAATTCCCGAGTATCCTTTAGTATTCCAAGTGGCTCAATGGGTAATTTAAAAAATATGTCAAAGATGTGAAAGGTTATGATTATGTTATGAAGTGGTACAGGTACGTACGCAAAACTTATGAGAAATGATCTCGGTTTAAGATGAACTATTGGTAAGGATGCAAATGAGTAAGATATGTCTATGATCACTTGATGATTTTGTGCTAATTTACATTATGTTATGTGTATATTATTGTACGTTTAAAGTTGATTATTATTTACATGATAACTTACTAAGCTTAAAGCTTACCCCCTTTCTTTTTATTTCTTATAGAGTCATCAAGCCAGCTCGGGGATCGAAGATGGTCGGAGATCCACTCACACTATCAAATTATCATTTTTGGTACTTATTATTAAATTATTTTGAGTTATGGCATGTATAAGGACTTGGTCCTTTTTGTGATATGTGTCATTATTGATTTGGCCAAATGTGTTGGCTTGTAATGGTATTTGATTCATTCTGTAAATGGTCATTTGGCATTGGCTAATATTGGTTAAGTATTTATACATATAGAGATGCCTTTCATGATTGGAGTTATTGCATGGTTTGTGATGATAATTATGAAATGTTGTATGTGATAGAAAATAGCATGTAATTGATGTGTGGATGTCTTGGTTGTAGCTGAATTGGTTGTGTGTATATGCTTGGATTGGTGTTGTTTGATGTTGTGCAGGTTGGTACAAGTAAGGGTGGCAAAAAGGCTTGGTAAATAACCTTACTTTTGTCCACATGGGTAGACACACGAGCGTGTGTCTAGTTCGTGTGTGACACACGGCTTGCCCATTGGGTGTGTGATCTGGTCATGTGTCCCTTGTATTTTTGAATTTTATCTTTGAATTGGCCACATGGGCAGAGACACGGTCATGTGTCTCAGCCGTGTGAAAGACACGGCCCAAGGACATGGGCATGGGCCTAGGGACATGGGCATGTGCCTAGGGCGTGTGAAGTCTGTACTTATTTTATGAAAAATTATGAAAATTAAACCGCCCACACCGGCGTGTACCTTGGCCGTGTGACCCTAATTTATTGATGATGTCATAAACAGAGAGTTACACAGGCTAGGAACACGGGCATGTTCCTTACTACACGGGCGTGTTGCTCGGTCCACATGGACGTGTGGCCCTGTTTCCACGAGAAATTTTCTAAATTTTCCAAAGTTTTCAAAGTTCTCGGCTTAGTCCCGAACCACTTACGATGTATGTTTTGGGCCTCGTAGGCTCGTTTTAGGAAAAATATTAATGTATGTGAAAAGTTTTAAATTTGGATGGAAATTTATGTTCGATTTCTGTATGTTTGCTTGTGTTTACGTCTGATAATGCCTCGTACCCTGTTCTGACGTTGGATACGGATAAGGGGTGTTACATTTAGTGGTATCAAAGCTATAGTTTAGTCGATTCTCAGATTAGCGTAGCATGTGTACGAGTCTAGCTATACTCTCCATAAATGAACTATGATAGTATGATGACTCCTAACAATTGAAAATTTGTGTTTTCATATAGTAATGGATCCCAACCGAGCTGAGGCTGATAAAGTCGAAAGTAATGCACCAGCTCTCGCTCAAGGGGCAGCGCCGTCTGATAAAAGACCCTGCAGTTAGTCAAAGAGAAGGAGGTAGGGAAGCCTTTCTCCATGTGATGAACGCATGGTATACGGAATTCGTTCGAACGAACCTAAACACTCAACCCCCTCCAACCCACCTATTCCTCAGCGTATTCCTGTAGCACCTCAAGGTATGGACTTCATGAGATTGAATAGGCCTCCAGTTGATAAGATTCAAAAACAATGAGCTGAAGAGTTCCGAGCTGGTAAGATGATGATCTCGAAATGGCAGAGTTCTGGCTTGAGAATACCATCAGGGTATTTGATGAGTTATCATGCGTACTTGGGGAATGTATGAAATGTGTTACATCACTTCTAAAAGACTCGGCCTATCAGTGGTGGAACACTCTTGTGTCAGTTGTACCAAGGGAGAGAGTTAATTGGGAATTTTTCTAAGAAGAGTTCAGTAAGAAGCACATTAGCTAGAAGTTTATCGATTAGAAACGAAAAGAATTCCTTGAGTTAAAACAGGGTCGAATGACAGCAACGGAATATGAGCGTGAGTTTGTGAGACTGAGCAAATACGCTCGAGAATGTGTTTCGACTGAAGCCATCATGTGTAAGAGATTTGAAGATGGGCTGAATGAAGACATCCGATTATTGGTTGGCATTCTAGAACTAAAAGAATTCGTTGTGCTTGTAAAGAGAGCTTGTAAGGCCGAGGAGTTGGCTAAAGAGAAAGGAAAAGCTGAGTTTGAGTCTCGAGACTCAAAAAAGGGACAGTTGGCTAAGTCACTTTGGTCCTCATCTAAGAAATCGAGAAAGTTTAATACTCAATCAAGTGCTTCAATTGGGTTTTCAAATAGAAATCATGGGAAACAATATTCGAGTTATAAGGCTCAAACTACTTTGATAGCGAGTGTGGGTAATGCTCGACCTAGTAGACCTGAATGTCCACATTGCGATAGACGTCACCCCGGTGAGTGAAGGGTGAATGATCGAACTTGTTTCAAGTGTGGTTCTCAAGATCACTTCATTAGAGATTGCCCCGAGATGGTTGAAAAAGAGAAATTTCAGAGTGTAAGACCGGGTAATACTACTTCTAGAGGGAGGCCACAGAGAATGTAACACCCCGTACCCGAGTCCATCGCCGGAGTCAGACACGAGGGGTTTGCAGACTTAAATCACTTCTTTGCACAATCCATTTTAAATTTTCCAGGCAAGCTGGCTAACTGCGTCACTGTCACCTTAAAAATCATATCTTGAGTTTCACAACTCGAAAATCAGCTTCGTGATTTTTCCCTGAAACTAGACTCATATATGCATCTACAAATTTGTTTATAGAATTTTTGGTCAAGCCAATTAGTACAGTTTATTAGTCAAAGTCTCCCATGTTACAGGGATCGACTACACTGACCTTTGCGCATTACGACTTGGATATCTCCCTGTACAGGGCTTCAATACTGATTTCGTTTGTTTCTATAGAAACTAGACTCAAAAAGGAATCTATGCATATATGCCATGACTTCTAATTATCTCTGGTTAATTTATAACGAATTTCCAAAGTCGGAACAGGGAATCCAGAAACCGTTCTGGCCCTGTCTCACAAGAACCTGAATATCTCTTAACATATTGTCCATATGATCTTTTCGTTACTTTCCTATGAAAATAGATTCATCAAGGTTCGTTTACATAATTTATTCACTATTTAATTCCATTTCTACTATTTTTAGTGATTTTTCAGATCCACATCACTGCTGCTGCCAGCATCTGTTTTTTTAAGGTAAACTTTACCTATTTCATGATCCTCCATGGATCAACTAGAGTTTGTCATACATATTCTAGACAATAAATATCACATTCAAACATTTCAGTGACTCGGTTTAGCGGTCCCGAAACCACTTCCCGACTAGGGTCAATTTTGGGCTGTCACAGAGAAATTTGGGAAATGAAGTGAGCAGCAAAAGTGCACCTAAAGACCCAGCTGTGAGATCTGAGGGTAGAGCACCTACGAGGACTTATGCCATTTGCGCTCGCGAAGAGGCTTCATCTCCTAATGTGATTACGGGTACTTTTTCTCTCTATGATACTCATGTCGTTGCTTTGATTAATCCGAGATCAACCCATTCCTATGTTTGTATGAAATTAGTATCTAGTATGAATATGCTTGTTGAGTCTCCAGAATTTGTGATAAAAGTGTCGAACCCTCTAGGTAAGCATGTGTTAGTTGACAAAGTATGTGAGAATTGTCCTTTGATGATTAGAGGTTATTATTTTCCGACTAATCTTATGCTTTTGCCATTTGATGAATTTGATGTAATTCTTAGTATGGATTGGTTGACCATTCATGATGTGGTAGTAAATTGTCGAAGAAAAATTATTGAATTGAAATGTGAAACTGGTGATATTCTTCGGGTTGAATCAGAAAAATCGAGTAGATTGCTAGTTTTAATCTCTTCTATGACAGCTCAGAGGTATATGAGAAAAGGGTGCGAATCTTATCTTGCCTTTGTGTTGAATACCAAAGTGTCTGAGTTAAAGATTGAATCAGTGCCGGTAGTATGTGAGTATTCGGATATGTTTCTGGAAGAGTTGTCCGGATTGCCTCCATTTAGACAAGTTGAATTTGGTATTGAGTTAGTCGCTGGCACTGTACCTATTTCAATTGCTCTGTATAGAATGGCTCCAACAGAATTAAAGGAGTTGAAAGCTTAGTTGTAAGAGTTGACGGATAAAGGTTTTGCAAGACCTAGTTTTTTTTCCATGGGGTGCACCAGTATTATTTGTGAAAAAGAAAGACGGCTCTATGAGACATTGCATTGATTACCGACAACTCAATAAAGAGAGCATAAAGAATAAGTATCCTTTGCCAATAATAGATGATTAGTTTGACCAATTGAAAGTTGCCACATGGTTTTCAAAGATAGACTTGAGTTCCAGTTACTATCAGTTGAGAGTTAAAGACTCATATGTGTTGAAAATTGCATTTCGGACGAGGTATGGTCACTATGAATTTTTGGTAATGCCTTTTGGTTTAACGAATGCTCCCGCTGTGTTTATGGACTTAATGAATCATATTTTTAGACCATACTTAGATAAGTTTGTGGTTGTGTTTATTGATGATATTTTGATTTATTCTCAAAATGAGTCCGAGCATGCTGAGCATTTGAGAACTATTTTACAAACTTTGAGAGATAAACAGTTGTACGCTAAGTTTAGTAAAAATGAGTTTTGGCTTCGAGAAGTCAGATTTTTGGGGCACATTATTTCGGGTGATGGTATTTGAGTTGACCCGAGTAAGATTTCAGCAATTGTTGATTGGAAACCGCTGAGGAATGTATCCGAGGTTAGAAGCTTTCGAGGCTTAGCCGGTTATTACAAACAATTTGTTATAGGATTTTCCATGATTGCTACTTCGATGACAAAGTTGCTACAGAAGGATATCAAGTTCGAATGGTCAGAAAGGTGTCAATAGAGTTTTGTGAAGTTGAAGGCATTGTTGACTGAGGCACCGGTTTTAGTACAACCTGAGCCGAAAAAAGAATTTGCAATTTATAGTGATGCATCCTTGAATGGATTGTGTTGTGTACTTATGCAGGAAGGCAAAGTGATAGCTTATGCCTCGAGGCAATTGAAACCGCATGAGAAAAATTATCTGACACATGATTTAGAGCTAGCCGCCGTTGTGTTTGCATTGAAGATTTAGAGACATCATTTGTATGGTGAGAAATGTCATGTTTATACTGATCATAAAAGTTTAAAGTACTTAATGACTCAAAATGATTTGAATTTATGGTAAAGGATTTGAATTTACAGCAAAGGATATTGTTGGAATTATTAAAAGATTACGAGTTAGTGATTGACTACCATCCTAGAAAAGCAAATGTGGTCAGCGATGCTTTGAGTAGGAAGTCGTTGTTTGCTTTGAGAGCTATGAACACTCAGTTGACCTTATCCGATAATGGTTCGATTCTAGCTGAATTGAGAGCTAGACCAATGTAACACCCCATACCCATAACCCACTCCGGGGCAGGGTACGAGGCATTACCTTTACTTGATCTCATGCATACAAACAATCTCAAGTCATCGAGACTCAGTCCAAAGTAAATTTTTTCAATTTCTACTTTAAACTTCTTATTATAGGCTTACGAGCCTCATATCGACCGTTGAAACCCATTCGAGACTATACCGAGTCCTTAAACCAACTCTGAAAACTTTGTCCTTAAAACAGGGCACATGCCCGTGTGGAAGGGAAACACGCCCGTGTGACCAACTCGACATGGTCGTGCTGATGGCCCATGTGGCTCACACGGCCTAAGCACCCTGGGACATGCCCGTGTCCCACACCCATGTAGAATTAATTTCTAATTCACACCTACAGGGGTATTCGCACGGCCAGACACACACTCGTGTCATTAGCCCGTGTCCCTCACCCGGCCACGACATGCCCGTGTCCTAGCCCGTGTGCAAAAACCTGGGTATTCTGTTTCTGACGTCAGCATGCCCATAATATCACACGGCCAAGGCACACACCCGTGTGCTGGGCTGTGTCCTCCACATGGCTGAGACACACGGCCGTGTCTCTGCCCATGTGTTTATTACCATGCATACTGACTTAAAAATTTTTACGTGCAGGGGACACACGGCCGGACCACAAGCCTATGGGGAAGACCGTGTGTTACACACGGCCTAGACACACACTCATGTACCTACCCATGTGGACAGTATAAGGCTATTTACCAAGCCTCATTGCCACCCTTACATATATAGTTTCATACAAATATCAACCAAAATCGAAACAAGTATAACTCCTATAACTAAATCAACCATAATAGACATTCATTCAACCATGAGAATGCATCTTTTATAAATTTAAAATGAATACTACTGTCATTCAAAGCTTAATACAAATTAAAGGGTTTCCAACCCAAGCCAACACATTTGGCCAATTCTCAAAGACACAAAATAATAAAGTCTAAGTCTTATACATGCCACATTCAAAAACATAAATCCAACTATACCGAATGCTTCGGTTGATAGTGTGATCGATATCTCTAACTTTTGGAATCCTTGAGCTAGTTAGGCGGCACTGTAAGGAAATGGAAAGAAAATGGAGTAAGCATAAAAGCTTAGTAAGTTGCATATAAGTAAGTACACAATAACAACATTTTATCAATGATTCACATGCTCATGATACCAAGGTAGGCATAGGCATAACTTACTCATTTCCATCCATACTAGCCACATATTGTTCAATGAGCTCATATCTCATACATACCAATTAGGTACCTGTACCACTCACAACACGGTTATACTTTCCTCATTAGCTTAAGAACATAACGTTCACCATTGAACCATTTGGAACACTACCAGATATTCATTAAGCCTCAAACGTGGGTAAGGTGCCGATGCCATGTCCCAGACATGGTCTTACACTGACTATCATCTCGTAGCCGATGCATGTCCCATACATGTCTTACACTAGCTTATGTCTCAAGGCCGATGCATGTCCTAGACATGTCTTACACTAGCTCTCGTCTCAAATATCGATGCCATGTCCCAAACATGGTCTTACACTAGCTCTCATAATGTGGCCGATGCATGTCCCTGACATGTCTTACACTAGCCAACAACAACCCATATGTCATGGCATAAATATTCGATTTATTTCCTAGGTTCCAACAGGAACTCTACTATCTCTATTATCATCATGCTATCTCAATTTTAGAACCAAGCAATTCATGCTATATTAATTCAAATACAATTCAACACATACATTAGTAATGTAGTTGTATTATTTATATACAACTTACCTCGAATTACAAAATGTTGCAACTAGTCGGTTTAGTAAATTTGCTAAGCTTTTCCCCGATCTAGGTTCGGAGTTGGCAATTCTTAATCTAAAATAGCAAAATGCACTCATTTAATCGCTAAATAAAATTAAGCAATTAAAATTCACATCTTAGGTAAAATGACCGTTTTGCCGCTAAACTTTGGCAAAATGACCATTTTACCCTTATGCTCAAAAATCTATTTTTATCGAATTTATTCTCATATTAAGATTATCTGAACTCTTTTTACTCTTATAGCAACCCCAAATTCTCTCTTTTTCACACATTTATCATTCATTTTACAACTTGTGCAAAATGGTCCCTTTAGGTGTTTTCATGGTAACACCTTTCACAAAAGTTGTCTATTACACAACTAAGACTCATATTCTTCCATAAAATTTCAAAAAATACCTTAAATGCTCTCATGGAAAAACCCTATACCTTCAACCATTTTGCAAGATATACCCCTCATTTGAAAGCTCATGCTTCAAGGGTCTCAAAAATGCAAAAATCATCAACAAAGGGTATGAGAATCACTTACTTATGAGCCAACTAAGTAGCTAAAAATTTTGAGCTTTCAAACCCCCTTCAATGGCTGATATTCGATGGTGTATGGGAGAAGAAAAGAAAAGATGACAACTTTTCTTTATTTTACTCAATTTGCTAATGTCATCAAAACCTAACACTTTGACTAATTGATTTCCTTGTCTCATGGTTGGCTATGCTTCCTTTTAAGGGTCTTATTACCCTTTAAAGACTCCTAATTTTAGTTCTCTATTTATTTAACACCTTTATCTATCAATTCCTCCATGCGATTTAGTTATTTTTCACAATTGTGCTCACAAACATTAAAATTAACTCACCAAATTTTTCATGCACTCCTATAATCATACTATGACTCTAAAATAATAATAAAATAATTTAATTGACTCTGATTTGGTGGTCTTGAGACCACTATTCTGACTAGCCCTAAAATCGGGCTGTTATAACCAATGTTTCTCTAAGAGATTTGCAAAGCTTAGAAACGTGACAGTGATTTGCAAGCCAAAAGAGCCCTATATGAATCAAGTATGGAATTGTATTTTTGGATTAGTTCTGATGGATGTTTGATGTTCCGAGATAGGTCTGTGTACCGAAAGATGACGATCTTATTTAAAAAATTTTGCACGAGGCACATAGTAGATGTTTATCTGTTCATCCAAGTAGTACAAAGATGTATTATGACTTGAAGAAAATGTATTGGTGGTTGAGAATGAAAAGAGACATTTCAGAGTTTGTATCGAGATGCTTGGTTTGTCAACAAGTAAAGGCTGAACACTAAGTACCTTCGAGTTTACTTCAGCCTGTGATGGTCCACAAGTGGAAATAGGATAGAATAACTATGAACTTTACGACGGGTTTGCCCTTTTCACCAAAAAAGAAAGATGTCATTTGGGTTGTGATTGATAGGCTAACGAAGCTGGCTCATTTTATTCAGGTACGTACTGATTACTCACTTGATAAGTTAGCTGAGTTATATATTGGTGAAATTGTTAGATTGCAATGAGTGTCTATCTCGATTATATCAAATAGAAATCCGAGGCTCACTTCGCGGTTCTGGAAAAAGTTACAAGAAGCTTTAGGTACAAAGTTAAACTTTAGCACCGCTTTCCACCTGCAAAATGACGATAGTCTGAGCGAGTAATTCAGATTCTTGAGGATATACTCTGGTGTTGTATTCTTGAATTCAAGGGTAGTTGGGAAAAACATCTACCTTTGATAGAATTTGCCTACAACAACAGTTTTCAGTCGATTTTGAAAATGGCACCTTATGAGGCATTGTACGATCGTAAGTGTCGTACACCATTGTATTAGACTGAATCAGAGAGAATCAGATTCACAAGATCGATTTAGCCAGATAAAATGAAGAAAAAGTGAAGACAATTCGTGATTGTTTGAAAGCAGCTTCGGATAGACAGAAATCCTACGCGGATTTGAAATAGAAAGAGATTGAGTTTCAGGTCGGTGATAAGGTATTCCTGAAGGTGTCTCCATGGAAAAAAGTTCTGAGATTTGGCTGGAAGGGCAAGTTGAGTTCGCGTTTTATTGGACTGTATAAGATTACCAAAAGGATAGGACCAATAGCATATCGGTTGACTTTGCCATCTTAGCTAGAAAGGATTCAAGATGTGTTCCATATGTCTATGTTGCACCGATATCAATTAGACCCTTCACATGTGATTTCACCGATCGAGGTTGAGATTCAACCGGATATGACTTATGGCAAAGAGTCAGTTATGTTTTTGGTTCAAGAAGTCAAACAATTGAGGAATAAAAGTATAGCCCTCATGAAAGTATTATGGTAAAGGCATGGGGTTGAAGAGGCTACATGGGAACCCGAGAAAACCATGAGAAAACAATACCCAAACCTTTTTACCGTTAAGATTTTCGGGGACAAAAATCCCTAAGGGGGGAGAGTTGTAACATCCCGATTTTGGGCCTAGTCAGAATAGTGGTTTTGAGACCACAAATTCGAAGTAGAAATAATTATTTTATGAATATGTGAGGTCTATGATATGTTTGCATGATTGTATGAAAATTTCGTTAAGAAATTTTATCGATAGAGTGTCAAATTTGATTTTTAGTACTAAATCGTAAAAAGTTGCAAAATATGTGATTCTAGAAGCTTTAAGCATGAAATAGCTATGGATTATTATCTAGAGGTCTTTAAATAGCAATTTTACCAATTTCTATTTTTATGGACAAAAATGGGCATGAATAAGTAAAAAAATTAAAAGTTTAGTAAAAAGGTCACTTTTGTAACAGCTTGAAATAGGCCTAGTCGGAACAGTGGTTACGACACCACAAATCTGAGGTAGAAATATTTATTTTATGATTATTTTAGAGTCCATGATATGTTTGAGTGATTGTGTGCAAATTTTCTTAAGTAATTTTATCGATAAAGTGCCCAATTTTATTATTGGGATTAAATTGCATTAATTGCAAAATATGAGTTCTAAAATATAAGTACTTGTTTGAAATGGGGGTTTAATCTAGAATTATTTAAATGGAAAATAGATCATCATATTTTAGTATGGACAAAATTAGACATGGAAGGGTAAAATTGAAGGTTTAGTAAAAAGGGGCATTTTGGTCATTCGGCTGTTTTAAGGCATAAAAGACAAAATTTAAAACCCAAAAATCTGCTCATTCTCTTCCCCATGCTGCCAAAATTTTCAAAAAGTCATGGTTAGGGTTTCAAACTTTTCAAAGCTCAATTGTAAGTGCATTTGAGCCCCGTTTTTAATGTTCATCGTATTTTTGAAATTCCGTAACTCGGTTTAGCTATTTCTACCATTATTTTAAGTTAGAGTTTGATTTTAAAAATTGACCCATGTTGAATAATTGTGTATTTTTATGAATTATGGTAGATTATGCATGTCTATGATTAGAGAAATGAGTTTTATTAGATGATTTTTGATGAAATCGTATAAAAGGGGTTAAATTGTAAAAGTTATAAATTGGTCATAAGTGTGTGAATTAGTGAGAATTTGAAGTTTCCATAGAAGAGAAAAATGTTCAGCATGTCATGAAACATAAGAAAATTTAATAAAAATTATTTTACGAGCTTAGGGGTAAAAGTGTAATTTTTGAAAAGTTAGGGGCAAAATTGTAAATTTTCAAAAATTTGATATGTGAATTGAATTGATTAGTGTGTTGATAAAAGGTATTAAATGAGTGCTATTTGACATGTTAGATCAAGAAAACATGAAATTTGGACTAAGATTAGGGAAGAACGAAGTTGTGGGCTAAGTCGGGAAAATTAGTCGTTTCGGCATTCGAGGTAAGTTGGTGTGATAATAATAATGTAATAACATTGTAATTTATATTTGAAAGTTAAATTAGTGAATTAATTGAATTGTGTTGAATTAAATGTTTAATATGCCAAGTTTATAAATCAATTTAAAAATATGTCTATGGTACAAGAAAGTGAATTGAAATATTGTATTTAAATGTGATTTCTATGATTATGCATATTATAAAAAAATTGTGAATTAGTGTTGTTACGAGACAAGTGATTAAGTGAACGTTGAATAAGTGTTAATGAGTGAAACCGAAACAAATCCAGATTGAACCTTAGGAATCTATAGGCTACATCTCAGTGGTAGCTTCGGCTACAATATAGTGGTAGCTTTGGCTACATCTCAGTGGTAGTGGTAGCTTCGACTACAATATAGTGGTAGCTTTGGCTACATCTCAGTGGTAGCTTCAGCTACAATATAGTGGTAGCACTGAGCTTCGGCTACAATACAGCGGTAGCTTCGGCTACATCTCAGTGGTAGCTTCGGCTACAATACAGTGGTAGCTTCGACTACGTTACAGTGATAGCTTCGGCTATATTACAGTGTGGCACTTTGTGCCTTATTCCGTGTATCTTTTAGTATTCCATAGGGTTCAACAGGTATTGAATTGATATAATGAAAAGTGATTAAATGTGAAAAGGTTTTAATCATGTGATAATAATGTGCAAGTGAAGATTGTGTTTGAGGCATTTATATGTGTAAGTGTGAATATGAATCTTGTGAATAAGTTCAGGTATATATGTATAAAACTATGAGCAATAAGCTGATTTTATGATTGTACTTTGGTAAGGTTGATAAGAGGTAAGTATTACCATTAATGCAACTATAGAGAAAGCATGAAATAGTGAATTTTAAAAGTAAAGCAGATTTAGACTGTACCATTCATGTACATTTGAAAAATCACCAAAAATGGTAGGAATTGAATTAATAATTGAATGAGATATTAAATTAAAGGCCATTGAGTATATTTTCATAGAAATAAAAAGGTGTGAGCAAATGGATTATACTTTATGAGATATTTAAATTCTTGTGAGACTGGTTTAGAATGTTTACCTGATCCCCTGTTCTGACTTGGAAAAATCATTATAAATTGTATAATAATAATTATGGTAGATGGTTTATATGATTAGAATCCTTATTGTGTCTATTTTATATTGGAACAAACGAGAACATTATTTGAATTCTGTATAATGAATTATCTTAGTTTTTATGAAGGGATGTCAGAACCATCAAACAGTGAAATAAGGGAAAATTTAATAAATAAAATGTATTAATTGGCTAAGCAAAAAATTCTGGAAATTTTATGGAAAGAAGTTATATGAGTTTGATTTTAGGAAAAATTCACAGAACTTAATTTTGAGTTCTGTAGCTTATGAAATAATTAAATTAGTGATTGTGACTTGGGAAAACAATTTAAACTGAATTTGAGTAAAAAGGTGAAATCATGTGAATATTGATTCTATTTTCTGGAGCATACTTATTGAGGAATGGGTTAATATTGTTAATCAAATTTCTTATTATTATATGTCAACTTATTAAGTTATAAAACTTACACAACTTTCAGATTTCTCTCAGTGTTTTTCAAGATTGGCTCGGGGTTAGAGATCGTTGGAGGTATCATCACACTATCAATTTGTCAGGTTGGAATAACAGATATTCTTATTTATCTATAAGTGAGTGGCATGTATAGAGATTTAGTTTTTGGTATTATGTAATATTATGATTTAGCCAAATGTATAGGCTTATATTGTCCCATTGTATAAAGCCATGATGTATGGCTCATAATGGCTATAAGTAAGTAAACCTATTTTATGTATACATGAGTAATGTCTTGATGTGGTTAAGATAAATATAACTAAGAGTATGAAAAAGGTCGATATATCGTATATTAGTACAAAGAGTTAAGAACATAAAAAGGGCTTGGAAAATAGCCTAATGTGTGCCACACGGGCTAGAGGCACGACCATGTGTCTCAGCCGTGGGTTAGGACACGGCCACCGCACGGATGTGTGGTTTGGCTGTGGTGCATAAACAGAATGCTCGATGTTTTTAACACGGGCGTGTGTGACCACACGGCCTACCCACACGGGCGTGGCCCATGTCACACAGGTGTACGACCCCTGTTTTAGTGAAAAAAGTATAAGTGTTCGAAAAGTTCTGGTTTGGTTCGGAACCAACTTCAATGATTGTTTTGGGTCTCATAAAGCCCATAATAGGGACATAGAGGGTACTCATGAAAGGTTTTAATATATAATTGAAATGTATGTATCGGAAAAGTGTATAACAGTGTAGGAATGCCTCATACCCTGATCTGGCGGCAGTTAGAGGTAAGGGTTGTTACAACTTTGGTCATTTAGTAATTAAAATAATAAAAAGAAAAAATCAATAAAAAATTGCTCATCTTCTCCATGCCATAGCCAAAATTCTAAAGACACTATAGCTAGGGTTTTGTCCAACTTTCAAACTTGATGGTAAGTGCATCCTAGCCCCGTTTTTAATGTTCTTTACATTTTTTAAGTTGTTATCAACCGATCTAGCCATTTCTACCATTTATTTGAGATAAAGTTGATGCCTAGGGTTTGACCCATGTGTGACATGTATGTATTTTGATGTTTCGTGGTAGATTATGAAAGTTTGATGTATAATATACATCTTTTACTAAGTGATTTTTTATGAAAACACCTAAAAAGGGCTTATTCTTAAAAGTTATAAAAATGGGTAGTAGAAATGTGATTTGATGAAAAATGTGGGCTGGTATAAGCATGATATAGGCTCGGCCAGGCTTGGGTAATAAAAAAAATGAGTACATTTCATTTTACGAGCCTAAGGACTAATTTTTAAATATGTGAAAGTTTAGGGGTAAAATTGTAATTTTTTCCAATGTATGGTTTTTAGACTGATTTGAACAATGTGATAATTAAATGAGCTAAATTTTCTATTATAGATCAAGAAAAATAGAGTCCGGACCTAGTCCGAGGAAAGAACAAAGTTGTGGATTAAATCGAATTAGTTAACCATATTTTGTACCGAGGTAAGTTCATGTGTAAATAATGCAACTTATATTATGTATTTAATATTTTGTTATTGCATGACTTGTGCAATTATCATTATGGATTCATTCGGCAAAGATTTGATACGGTGAAATTTCGGGTTGAACCTTAGGAATAGTTTGGATACAAATGTCATGACATTAGGGTTATGAGTTTACGTGTAAGACCATATCTGGGATATGGCATCATTATGAGATTTCATGTAGGACCATGTCTAGGACATGGCATCGATATGAGAATTGTATAAGACCATAGCTGGGTATTGGCATCGAAATGAGATCCCATGTAAGACCATATTTGGGATATGGCATTGGTATGATTCTATGTGTATGTAATTCCCGAGTATCCTTTAGTATTCCAAGTGGTTCAACAGGTAGTTTAAAAATCATGTCAAAGATATGAAAGGTTATGATTATGTTATGAAGTGGTATAGGTACGTACGCAAAACTTATGAGAAACGATCTCGGTTTAAGATGAACTATTGGTAAGGATGCAAATGTGTAAGATTTGTGTATGATCACTTGATGATTTTGTGCTAATTTACATTATGTTATGTGCATATTATTGTACATTTAAATTTGATTATTATTTACATGCTAACTTACTAAGCTTAAACCTTACCCCCTTCCTTTTCATTTCTTATAGAGTCATCAAGCTAGCTCGGGGATCGAAGACGGTCGGAGATCCACTTACACTATCAAATTATGATTTTGGGTACTTATTATTACATTATTTTGAGTTATGGAATGTATAGGGACTTGGTCCTTTTTGTGATATGTGTCATTATTGATTTGGCCAAATGTGTTGCCTTTTAATGGTATTTGATTCATTTTGTAAATGGCCATTTGGTATTGGCTAATATTGGTTATGTATTTATACATATAAAGATGCCTTTCATGGATGAAGTTATTGCATTATTTGTGATGATAATTATGAAATGTTGTATGTGATAGAAAATACCATGTAATTGATGTGTGGATGTCTTGGTTGTAGCTAAATTGGTTGTGTGTATATGCTTGGATTGGTGTTGTTTGATGTTGTGTAGGTCGGTATAAGTAAGGGTGGCAAAAAGGCTTGGTAAATAGCCTTATTTTTGTCCACACAGGTAGAAACACCGGCGTGTGTCTAGGCCGTGTGTGACACACGGCTTGCCCATTGGGTGTGTGATCCGGTCGTGTGTCCCCTGCATTTTTGAATTTTAACTTCAAATTGGCCACATGGGTAGAGACAAGGCCGTGTGTCTCAGCCGTGTGTAGGACACGGCCCAGGGACATGAGTGTGTGCCCAGGGTGTGTGAATTCTGCACCTATTTTATGAAAAATTATGCAAATTAAATTGCCCACAAGGCCTAGCACACGGGCGTGTGCCTTGGCCTTTTTTGATGACGTTATAAATAGAGAGTTCCGCAAGCTAGGAACACGGGTTTGTTCCTTACTACACGGGAGTGTGCCTCGGTCGACACAGACGTGTGGCCCTATTTCCATGAGAAATTTTCTAAGTAATTCAAAAGTTTTCAAAGTTCTCGGTTTAGTCCCGAACCACTTACAATGAATGTTTTGGGCCTCGTAGGCTCATTTTAGGGAAGATATTAACGTATGTGAAAGGTTTTAAATTTGGATGGAAATTTACGTTCAGTTTCTGTATGTTTTCTTGTATTTACGTCTGGTAATGCCTCGTACCCTGTTTCGGCATCAGATACAGGTAAGGGGTGTTACACTCAACCACAACACAATTAAATCAACTCATAATAGCACAAGTTATAAATACATAAATTCATCTATACTATGAATTTACCTAATATTTAAACGGTTGACAATTAACTCGTAGGGACTAATTCGTGATTTTCTCTTTTTCCCGGTTATCCTCCATATGGTTCAATTCTTGATCTATGTAGTAGTTAAATTTAATTTATCAATTTCAAATACATTATCAAACTCATTTATGTGCACATGACCTATAAAATTCACTTTACAAATTTTCCTTGAACTTTTACACTTTGTTCATTTTAGTACTTGAAACCAAAACTATTAAAAACTTCACAATTAACACTAATATATCAAAACGAATTTACTATAATCCTAAATCAACTTTTAAACACTTGAAATTTTCTGAATTTATATACTAAATTTTACTTATTTTTATATTAGTCCCTAAACTCAAAACTAACAAAAATTCCTTTACCAAATAGTCCTAATCAACTTCCAAGTTTACAAATTCACCATTTAATACCAAGAACATCTAAACACCATCAATTGCAAGTTTCAAAATCTCTAACAGTTTTACGAAATAGTCCCTCTGTTAGCTAGATTAAGCTACAACGATCTCAAAACATAAAAATTACTAAAAATATATCAACATTTCTTACCTTATGAGGTAGAGAAGATGACCGAAAGCTTAAGATCTTATTCAATGGTACATTCAAGTTTTCAAAGATGGAGAAGAAGGTGATGATGGTTTTGTTAAAATTTTTACTTTATTATTTTTATTATTAACATATAATTAACATATAAAATTAATCAAAATACATCACTAACCGTCCATCATATATATTAAGGTATTATTGACTTATAAATCCTTCCACTTATGTTAATTTAACCATTTAATAAATAAAATTCAATAGCGATTAAGTTTTATGCCTTTTGCAATTTAGTCGTTTTTCTTTAATTAACTAACCAAATATTAAAATTTTGGAACCAAACCTCAACATACCAATATAGTAACTCTGTAAATATTTAATAAAAATATTTATGGGCTTGATGTACAGAAATGAGATCCTGATACCTTATTTTCCAAAACCACTTGACTTTAAGGACAAACCACTTATACTTAACTATTTGTTCAATTAGCGAAAACTATTAGATCAAAATGCAATATAATACTATATTTGACTCCTATGAATATACTAATAACAATTATGGACTCACTAGACGGATTTGTGGTCCTGAAACCACTGTTTCTCGACACCACAAAAAATGGATTGTTACAAAGTCTATTGTAATTGAAAAATGAATTTGAATTTCTTTTATATAATTGTTTGTATACAACTGTAACACCCCTCACCCGACCCCGATGCCGGAACAGGGTTCAAGGTGCTACCAAACACTTTTACACTATTTCAGGCTGTGGCACTCAAAAATTACCTTCACGGAATACATCTGATTTCAATTTTCTTATTTATTTACGTATTGGGCCCATATCGCACATATAAGTGGGTTCGGAGAGAAACTGAGACCCTTTAGTCACTTAAGAAATTTAGCATTTAACTACGTCACACGCCCCTGTGACATTAGAAATGGCCGTGTTACCAAAACAGAATAGGGGGTTAAGTTGCAAGGGACACACGTCCTGAGAACACACCTGTATGGTGTGACCGTGTGTCACACACGGCCTAGACACACGCCTGTATGTCTATCCATGTGGACACTTCTAAGCTATATGACAAGCCATTTGCCACCCTGAACAATCCTAAACACTCATAAATTATTCATACATTCAAAACTTCATAAACAATGAAATTATATCATATGATTACACATTATCATTATACATAACTCACACTCGGAAAAAAATGGAGTCCCCTATACATGCCTTAAACCTTAATGATTTACAATCCTTCTCACCTCACATGATAACTCGATAGTGTGGTGTTATCTCCGGCCCTTCCAACTCGAGCTATTGTACAGACCTATAAGAAATGGGGAAAGAGAACAGGGAGTAAGCTTCAAAGCTTAGTAAGTTCATAAGAAAACAATTAGCAACTCATTAACAAGTTTTATCAATGTTTGCAACATAATCACAAATTCACTACAATTTGTCTTCTTGAGTAACAGTCACTAAATTATTTAAAACTGGAGCTACGAAACTCCAAATCAAGTGCCGTTAATTTTCCCTGAAAATAGATTCATATATCTTCTATTCATAAAATTTTCATAATTTTTGGTTTGGCCATTCAATACCAGATTTTCTTAAAGTTTTCCCTATTTCACTATACTACGAATCAAATTTCTCATTTTACAGAATTCAAAATATGTTCTCGTTTATTTCATTTGAAACTAGACTCATTAAGGAGCCTAAGCATATAAATTTTATCTTATGTCCATTTTTTTACAATTTATAATGATTTTATAAAAACAGAATAGGGGATCTAGAAGTCATTTTGTCTCTGTCCCACATCACTTCAAATATCTCATTATCAGTAATTCTTTTGCTTACACAGTTTCTTTTATAAGAAACTAGACTCATTAAGCTTTAATTACATAATTTATTCAGCCTCTAACTCAACTCCCACAATTTATGGTGATTTTTAAAAATCACGTTACTGCAGCTATCCCAAGTAGATTTATTACAAATTTACTCTTTTACACATTCTTTGCATTCATATTATTTAAACATGTATATCACCATTCAATTTCATCACATTTTTATTCATCACAAGCATGGACCTATGATTACAAGGTCACCATAAATTCTATTTCAGATATATATAACATCTTCACTTATATTCTCATTTCACATCCATGATTCAATTCCGATCAATCTAACATATATATAGGTATATAACATATACCTGGTCAACATAACGTATTACACAAATTCAATTGCCGATCTAACACAAGGTCTCTTAGTTGAACATAAACATGAAACCATTTCTCATATATTTGATTCACATCAATCATTAAATTCATTTAATTCACATGTACATAATTAGGTTGTTCGTACCTGAATAATTTACTTTACGGAACGAATCCACATATCGTATTAGCCCATAGTCTTATAGCACCACACTTTTAATAGTTCACCAAAAATTTGCCTGCTAGGTAATAACCTGATTTCATCACTGGCAATAAGCCTGCTAGACCTTTAAGTCCGATATCATTTCACTGGCATTACGCTTGCTAGGCTCGGAGCTCGATAATATTCACCAGCTTAAAGCTTGCTAGACCTTTAAGTCCGATATCATTTCACCGGCATTACGCCTGCTAGGCTCGGAGCCCGATAATATTCACCAGCTTAAAGCTTGCTAGACCTTTAAGTCCGATATCATTTCACCGGCATTACGCCTGCTAGGCTCGGAGCCCAATAATATTCACCAGCTTAAAGCTTGATAGACCTTTAAGTCCGATATCATTTCACCGGCATTACGCCTGCTAGGCTCAAAGCTCGAAATTCATCACCGGCACAAGGCCTGCTAGGTTTGAAACCCGAATATATATTATAATGTATAACTTATATCATCGATCACTAACATTTACCTCATCGAAGTTCACATTTAATCACTTTAGTACCAAGCCACATTTGGCTACCACATATGACTAATAAAAATTTTATACACATCATGGTTTCCTTTAGATATTCAATAATCACAAATCGTGATATCTCTTCCAGCACATATACGTCATAGTTTATTCATTGTAACACTCATTTAGTGCATCAAATTTCCAAATCCAATTCAACTTAAGCATAATAGCCATAATCGGCTTATAGCCTTAAATCATTACATATTTGGCACATTAACTAAATAAAATTAACATTCTCTTTGCCATATTAATTTAACTCTTAGGCATATAAAAAGAATCAAGCTTAAACACTTAAGAACTTACCTTGAATGTCATTAAACAATTACGGGTTGATTAATCAACTACTTTTGCTTTCCCCCTATCCGAATTTGGCTCCATTTGCTCTTGAGCTTAATTCAAGCAAACAAATAAACATTTATTCACCTTAATCCATCTCATGACTGAATGCCTTTAAGCTTAATAATAGCAATCCTTTAACAAAATAACACTCAACCAAAACAAATTCAGTTATACAACTATATAATTAAAAGCATCAATCATGCTTAACTAAACGTTAAGCTATAACCGAAATCACTCAAACATATTTATGGTCAAATATAGCAAGAAAACTAAATAGGCTTTACTAGCCACACTTAGCTCAATTATAACATAACTTCATTTACTTATAAGCACATTCTGCAACTTGATAACTAAGTTAATATCATGGTACCATAACTCAACATTTATCAACATGTCATTAGCAAAATATGCTCATGTCAAATTTGCTCCCAATCACATCTCAAAATTCAACAAGCTTAGAGCTCATTTAATAATTACATTCCATTTCAAAGCATCAAAACATTATGAAATGTATACTCATCCTAAATGACCGAATGCACATTAACTAAGCTCTTAACAATTTTCTTTAACCATTAAACTCATTTTGCAATTAAGAGGACAAATTTAACAAACCTTAAATTCAACTTGTAATTGTGCATATCTCATTCAAAGCATTCACACCAATTTATTATCCAATCATCCATAACCGAATACACATATTTCTTTCATTCATTCTTAACAAAATTTTATCAAGCTTAAATCTCCATTCCATCATTTTAAAATGCAAACATTACTCAAATGTTATCTAAATTCACATTCGACAACTACACATACACACAAGCCGATTTCCCCTTATCATCTAATCCACCTATATGAACATTTAACTAGCTCAAACTTCACCCATCCACAATTACTCATTAAAACATAAAGACAACAACCATTCCCTTCAAATTCTTCCATGGTCGATTTCTCATATCACTACAAAATTCAAAATTTTGACATGGGCTAAGTAAGGGACTTAGTAACTAGCTTAAAATATGCTAAAATTTCAAAAACTAACATGAATTACTTACCTTAATTCAAGCTTAAAGGTGACCGAATGGCTTAGCTCCCTTTTCTTTCTTTAAATTCGGCTAAGAAGAAACAAAGATGGGCACTTTTTTTTTCTTCACCCTTTAGCTATTTTACTTATCTTTATTTTATATTATAAAACCATTTAGTTATTATAATACTAATATAAAATACATATATTTTTTATCAAATATAATCATGGCCGGCCACTATCTCAAAAGTGGGGAATTTGACATGCAAGTCCACATTTTTTTAAACCATACATTATTTGACCACTACAATTTAACCTATCACATTTCAAAGTTTCACACATAAGTCCTTTTTAATAATTTCACATCCAAATGACAAAATTAAGACATGATACTTTCACACATCATACTTCACATATAATAAACATAGAAAAGAGCATTTAAATAATTTTGTGACTCGGTTTTGTGGTCCCGCAACCACTTTTCGACTAGGGTCAAATTAGGGCTGTCACAATAACGAATGATGGCACTTCACCAATTTATTAACTTTTATGTTCTGTGAATTAAGGCATACTCTTTTTTTTTCCTTAATTTATGCCTTAATTATTTTAATCCACTAAGTAACATTTTGAACATATACCTTTATTTTCTTCTAGTTTTGTTTTAAAAAAACTACTTCACCAAACGTCACTTTAAGATTGTATTTAACTGCTAAAAACGATGTTTTTGTCTTTATGACATGATTTCTGCTTTTCGATAACATTTTCGTACACATTCAAATGATTGAAATGGGGGTGTTACACTATAACAGCCCAATTTTGGGCTTAGTCAGAATAGTGGTTTCGAAACCACTATTCCAAGGTCAGAGAAATTGTTTTTAATATTATTTTATGTGTTATAGCATGACTATATGATTGCAAGAAAATTTTGGTGAATTAATTTTAGCGTTTGTGAGCTTAATTGCAAAAAAAAGGACTAAATCGCATAAAGGGTAAAAGTTTTGTTTTACTACCCAAATGTGTTAAATAGCTAGAGAACTAAAATAGGAGGTCTTTAAAGAGCAAATAGGCCTTTAAGAAAGGCTTGGTCAGCCAAAGAGACAAAGATGAGTAGAAAAGTCAAAAGTTGGTGAAGTTGGTGACTTATTTTGACTAGAAATAAAATAAAATAAAATAAAGAGAAAGTGATATCATCTTTTCACCTTCATTCTCTCCACTGAAAGTACCAACAAACTAGGGGTTTTGAAAGCTTAAAATTTGCAGCCACTCTTCACCCTCGCAAGTAAGTGATTTTGATGGCCTTTCTTTATAATTTTTGTACTTTTGAGACCCTTGTAGTATAATCTAGCTAATGAGGGGAATATTTTGCAAAATGGATGAAAGTATAGGGTTTTTACTTGAGAGAATTTATGTTGTTAGCTAAAATTTTATATAAGAAAATGAATCTTGTTTGTGTAATAAACAACTTTTGTGAAAGAAGTTTGCATGAAAACACTTAAAAAGGGCTATTTTGTAAAGTTGTAAAATAAATTGTAAATGTGTGAAATAATTGAAATTGTGAGTTTCTATAGTTATAAAAAGAATTTGGCTAGGCTTGGTAAAGGAGGAAATTTGATAAAAACTGATTTACGAGCCTAGGGGCAAAATCATAATTTTATGAAAGTCTAGGGGCAAAATGATCATTTTGCCAAAATGTGGTTTATAAAATGTATTGGTTAATATGGTGATTAAAGTAGTGAATTTTATCATTTTAGATCAAGAAAACTGAGATTCGGGCTTAAATCAGAAAGTACGAGGTTATGGACTAAAAATGGAATAAATAGCCGTTTTGGACTCGAGGTAAGTTTGTGATGATAATAATGCAAATTTTATGTTTGAATTGTAAAGTTTATTTATTATTACATAAATTGTATGATTGGTTATACGAATGTACCTGACGAGGATTTGATAAGTAAATTCCTACGAAAATGTTATTATGGTTTGTGATTGAAAATTTCATTGATATGTTAATTTGATTGTGTTGAATTATATGTTTATGATGTTATATATGTGATAGAGGCATGTACAATGTGATATTTGATAATCCAAATATCCATTATAAGTTATGAATGATTGAATATGCATATATTGAAAAGTTGATGGAACATGGTGATTTTATTCAATTGTATAAATTATGATAAAATGATATGAAATGAAAGCTTATTCTATGATGAGTTTTATGAGCTGTACTAGCTACCCTTCGAGCAAACTCGATAGTGATGTGATAAGTAAGGATTCCCCTTTGAACCTTAGGAATAGTTTAGGATACAAGTGACATGTCACTAGGAACTATGTGATTATGAGCCCATGTGAAAGTGTGATATGTGTTTATGTGAATCCAGGTGCTAGTCTTCTACATCCTACCTGTGGCTAGGTAGCTCGGCATGTGTTGTGGGTACCTGTCAGCTTGTGTGAGCAGCACTATGTAGCTACGTCCTGACTATCAGCTTGTGAGAGTAGGCCCGTGATTAGCTCGAGAGCGAGCAATACGTGGTATGAGGGATATGAGGTAACGTTGGCTACATATGAGGCACTTAGGTGCGAGATTCCATGTAAGACCATACTTGAGATATGGCGTTGGTATGAGACTTTCCGTGTATCCATTAATATTCCAAGTGTTCAACGAGAAACCCTACGAATAATTCAATAGAGTATTAAAGTCATGAATATGCATTACTATGTTGAGAATTTGTATAGGTATGTACTCGAAACTCAAATGCTATAATGATAATGAAACAATGCATCTTTGGTAAGGATACAAATAAGTAAGTTATGCCTATGAGAATGAAATTGTGATGACCTTGTGATTATGGTTCTACGTTTATGATGTATAAATATGTATTTTTACCATGGTGGTTGAAATGGATTGTAAAGGTGTTATAAGCTTAGTTACCATTATTTTACACTAAATAGTTTTGGACAGCAGCAGCAGTCCGACTTTGAAAATACACCAAAAATTGTGAAAATTGCGTTAGAGGCTAAATATATTAAGATAAAATATTAACGAGTCTAGCTTCATATAAAAGAAACGGAGTAAGCAAAAGAGTTTCATATTATGAAATATTTAAATTGTTGTGAGACAGAGTCAGAATGATCTCGAAATCCCCCGTTTTGATTTGAGAAAATCATTGAAAATTGTAAAAAAAATATTTGTGGGTTATAATTTATATGCTTAGAATTATAAATGAGTCTATTTTCAAGAGAAATAGATGGTAACATCATCTGAGTCACGTATTATGAGATAATTAAGTTTTAGTGAAGAAGAGTTAGAACTGTCAGACAGCGTAAAAGGGCTAACTTTGAAGAATAAACTATACTTATTGGCTAGACCAAAAATTATAAAAATTTTATGGTAATAATATATGTGAGTCTAGCTTCAGGGAAAATTAGTAGATCTTAATTTTGAGTTCTGTAGCTCCAGATATAAATAATTTACTGACTATGACTCGAGAAAACAGCTTGACCTGAGCATAAGTAAAAGTGCAATTATGGTTGTATTACCTTAAGGAGCAAGTTGATAATTGCTTATTATTTTTATACGGTCTTACTAAGCTATAAAGCTTACTCCCTTCCTTTCCTTTTCTTTAGTGTTGTCAAGTTAGTTCGAGTTTAGAGATCGTCGGAGGCAGCATCACACTATTAAGCCATCGCGTTTAAAGTATTGACCTATATATGTTAAGCATTTTCATGTGAGTGGCATGTATAGGAACTTAATTTTTATGTTAGCCGTTATTATGATTAGCCAAAGGTATTGGCTTACATTGAATTACTTATATATGGCCATGAGGTGTGGCTCATAGTGACTATGGTTTGTAAATCTATCCATCCATGGTAAGTTCTAGTGCTTCCGATGCGATTGTGCTTGTAAGGCATGCATGATTGGTATTAAGACATATGTGCATGATGGATGTTCTATGACCAAATATAAATGGTTATGGCTATGAATTAAATGTGTAATATGAAAATAAAGATGTGAAGGATTAAGGTAACTTAAAGGCTTGGAAAATAGCCTAAGTGTTCGCCACACGGGCAAAGACACGGCCGTGTTTCTCAACCATTTGGAGGACACGGCCTTAGCACACGGGCGTGTGGCTTGGCTGTATGGTTCAATTTATTCACTGACATCATAGTCAGAAGGTTACGCGGCCTGAGGGCACAGGCGTGTCCCTGTGTCCACACGGGCGTGTGACCTTGTGTCATGGAAAAATTTTCTAAGTTTTCCAAAACTTTTAAGGTTCTCAGTTTAGTCCCTAACTACTTTCAATGCATGTTTAGGGCTTCGTAGGCCCGTGTATGGGACATTATGTGTGTATGGAAAGTTTGATACGAATGAAATTTTGTATCCCAGTTTTTACATGTTTGTGAACGATTAAGTCCAGTAATGCCTCGTACCTTGTTCCGGCGTCAGGCATGGGTAAGGGGTGTTACATACACGTTCTCCCAATATAGTCCTATTTTATCTCATGGTAACCATTACATCTTCCTTCATGAAAAGTCAATTACTATCAAATAGTAATCAAGTCATTCATCACAAAGACAAATGACTCGTAACCACATTTACTTTTCATCAACTATGTAATGCCAATGAGAAGATATCATTTACCCATGTCTTGAGCTATAAATTCCACTATTGTGAATGACGCTACATACTATAGAATTCGTACACCCAATGCACCAACTTTCAGTTCCTTATCTATTCAAATTCAGGTTTTTACTTACATCAAAGTGTATGAGTCACAAATACATAGTTCGTCATCCACTCAAGATTTAGGTATGCCACACTATGAATGTCACAAGTGAATAAATCTATAAATGAATTCAAGATCTATTCTTCTTGGGTTCAGTCAGATGTACTGTTAATCCAATCAGTCATATCTATGTCTCTATCTTCTATGAGTCATCCGCTGCAATGCCCAAGACAAAGAATCTCCCCAACTGAACTTGATAGACGACATATTAGTATTTCAATCAGTTTGCTCATTTTTTATTAAACTAAGGACATGTTTAGGTTCTCATCTACTAATATAAGTTGTCTTTATGTATTACAACCGAACCACATAATACTGCTTAATATTAGTTAAACATTAGACAACCAGCGAGCAACATTTGCATCCATTTTTCTTTGTGTGCAATATAAAAAGTATTTAATATAATTCATGAATAATTTTATTATTAATAAACTATTCAAAAAATTAAAATTGTACTTGGACGAAAATACTAAACTTAGAGCACCATATCCAACACTAACTAGTCTCCTAATCCTAATAGGATTTGAAGTGTCAACTAAGCATGGCAACTCATCAAATAACTAACTTAACTAACTATTAACATGTGAAAATAAACCTAAGTGTGGAATTGAATGGGTTCATCCAAGGGTCCAAATGGGCTTTTTTGGACTGAATTTATACATATTAATTAATTAAAATTGAATAGAAAATTTGGGCTAATATTCAACTAATCCTTCTCTAAACTTCATGATGAGCTTGTGGACATCCTAATAGGTCGATTTTCAAGAACTTGGACTTGTGATTCGTTGGCTCCCAAAATTGGCACGTTCAAGCTCGTAAGTATAATCCATCGACTTCAAGATTCGGTTTCTTGGACGAAGAATTTCAAGATTTAATATCTTGATTTACTTGGTTCTTGAAATCTCCAAAACTGCATAATTGGACCAATATTAGGTTTCTTCATTTTCTTGAAAACAAAAAAGTGAATCTTGATTTTTATTTCCTTTGTTTGTGTGTCTAAGGCCTTTGTAACAAAGTCTTGCATGGTCATGTTCAGTATTGCTTTGATTTGCTTAGCATTTGACCTCGTCATTGGACCTTGAGGTAGTGTAAGCCCATCATGTCCATGGGTCTAAAATTAGGCCTTGAGACTTGTATCATTAACCCTTTTCAGTCCTTTGTTTGTTTACTTTAATTATTAGTGCTTAATGGATACATCTTTTTAGCTCAAGGTATCAATTGGTATAGGTAGAGACATCGAGGTAGATATTTTTGGTGAAAGAGACAGGATAAACATGTTTTTTTTCCTTGTGTCTGTAACACCCTATACCCGTAACCCACGCCGGGGAGGAGTATAAGGCATTACCTAACTTGATCTCATGCATACAATCAATCTCGAGTCTCCGAGACTCGATTCAAACTTAAAACTTTTTCAATATCGACCTTAAACTTCTTATTATGGGCCTACTAGCCTCAAATCGACCATTGAAAACCATTCGGGACTATGCCGGGTCCTTAAACCAACTATAAAAAATTTTTCCTTAAAATAGGGCACACGCTTGTGTGGAAGGGCAACACGCCCGTGTGTCCAACTCGACATGGTTGAGTTGATAGCCCATGTGGCTCACACGACCTAAGCACCTTGGGACACGCCTGTGTCCCATACCCGTGTAGGATTAATTTCTAATTCACACCTACAGGGGTTTTCACACGGCCAAACACACGCCCGTGTCATTGGCCCATGTCCCTCACATGGCCATGACACGCCCATGTCTTAGCCCATGTGCAAAAACATGGACATTCTATTTCTGACGTTAGCATGCTCATAATGTCACACGGCCAAGGCACACGCCCATGTGCTGGGCTGTGTCTTCCACACGGCTGAGACACAAGGTCATGTCTCTGCCCGTGTGTTTATTACTATGCATACTGATTTGAAATTTTTACGTGCAGGGGACACACAGCCGGACTACACGCCTATGGGGTAGACCGTGTGTCACACACGGCCTAGACACACGCCCGTGTGTCTACCTGTGTGGACAATATAAGGCTATTTACCAAGCCTCATTGTCACCCTTACATATATAGATCCATACAAATACCAACCGATATCGAAACAAGTATAACTTCTATAACTAAATCAGCCATAATAGACATCCATTCAACCGTGAGAATGCATCTTTCATAAACTCAAAATGATTATTAACTATCCTTCAAAGCTTAATACCAATTAAAGGGTTTCCATCCCGAGCCAACACATTTGGCCAATTCTCAAAGACATAAAATAATAAAGTCTAAGTCCTATACATTCCATAGTCAAAAATATAAATCCAACTATACCGAGTGCTTCGGTTGATAATGTGATCGATATCTCTGACTTCTGGAATCCTTGAGCTAGTTAGGTGGCACTGTAAGAAAATGGAAAGGAAAGAGAGTAAGCATAACAACTTAGTAAGTTGCATTTAGGTAAGTACACAACAACAACATTTTATCAATGATCCACATGCTCATGATACCAAGGTAGGCATAGGCATAACTTACTCATTACCATCCATACTAGTCACATATTGTTCAATGAGCTCATATCTCATACGTACCAATTAGGTACCTATACCACTGACAACACAGTTATAGTTTCCTCATTAACTTAAGAACATAACGTTCACCGTTAAACCATTTGGAACGCTACCGGATATTCATTAAGCCTCAGACGTGGGTAAGGTGCCGATGCCATGTCCCAAACATGGTCTTACACTGGCTCATATATCAAGTCGATGCCATGTCCCAGACATGGTCTTACACTGACTAAAATCTCATAGCCGATGCATGTCCCAGACATGTCTTACACTGGCTTACGTCTTGAGGCCGATGCATGTCCCAAACATGTCCCAAACATGTCTTACACTAGCTCTCATGTCAATGCCGATGCCATGTCCCAGACATGGTCTTACACTGGCTCTCATAATGTGGCCGATGCATGTCCCAAACATGTCTTACACTAGCTCACAAACAAATGACCCAGAGGTCATAGCATGAATATCCGATTTACTTCCTAAGGTTACAAGGGAATTTCCACTATCTCAATTATCCTTATACATTCTCAATTTCACAACCAAACAATTCATGCTATATTAAATCAATACAATTCAATACATACATTAACAATGTAGCTGTATTATTTATATACAACTTACCTCGAATTACAAAATGTGGTGACTAGTCAATTTAGTCGATTTGCTTGGCTTTCCCCCCGTCTAGGCTCGAATTCAGTATTTCTTGATCTATAATAGAAAAATGCACTCATTTAATCACTGAGTAAGTTTAAGGAATTAAAAATTCACATCTTCAATAAAATGACCATTTTGCCCCTAAACTTTAGCAAAATGACCATTTTACCCCTATGCACGAAAATCAATTTTTAAAGAATTTCTTCGCATATTAAACTTATCTGAACTCTTTTTGCTCTTATAGCAATCCCAAATTCTCTCTATTTCACACATTTATCACTTATTTTACAACTTGTGCAAAATGGTCCCTTTAGGTGTTTTCATGATAACACTTTTTACAAAAGTTGTCTATTACACAACTAAGACTCGTATTATTCCATAAAATTTCAGAAAACACCCTAAATGCTCACATGGAAAAACCCTAGACCTTCAACCATTTTGCAAGATATACCTCTCATTTGAAAGCTCATGCTTCAAGGGTCTCAAAAATACAAAAATCATCAACAAAGGACATGGAAATCACTTACTTGTGAGTGCTTCAAGTTGCTAAAAATTTTAAACTCTCAAACACCCTTCAATGGCTAATTTTCGATAGAGAAAAGAGATGAGTAAGGGATGATATCATCCTTCTTTATTTTATTTCTATTTTAGTCAAAATTGGTCACCTAACCCAACAAATTTTGAAAATTTGACCACATATGTCTCCTATGCCCGGCCACTCTATTTCTAGGGGTCTAATTACCCTTTAAAATCCCCCAATTTTGCTTCTCTATTAAAATAACACCTTTAGCTATCAAAATAGAATTTTTGCACTTTATGCTATTTAATCCTTTTTCGCAATTGGGCTCACAAACGTCAAAATTAGCTCACCAAATTTTTCGTGTACTATTATAAACATGCTATGACTCCAAAATAATAATAAAATAATTTCTTCAACTTTGGATTTGTGGTCCCGAGACCACTATTCTGACTAGCCCCAAAATCGGGCTGTTATAGTGTCTTTATTTTACTGTATTATATTATTTTGAAAAAATAGAAAAATAGAGGGAAAACAAAAAAAAATGAATGAAAGCACTTATGTTATCATTGAAAAAAAAAACAAATGTGAGGTGCTTCATGTTTCTTTAGTTTAGTACTTCTTAAATTTAGTTTTCTTTTGGTCATTGTTGGTTTTGTTACCTTTATATCATGCTTTGTCTTTGAAGAATGGAGAGATAAGGAGGTGAGAGGTAAAGGTTGGAGTTGAACATGATTTGAGTGCTTAGCATGGAGAAGTGGGGGAACGATATTTTTAGCTTATATTCAATCCATAAGTAACCAGTGCTTAGGGTTTGAGCCTAAAATGACTCTTCATCCATACCTTAACCCGAACCTATGCTACAAGAGCGAGGAAAGTTCTATTGACCTTTAACTAAGTTTTGTCTTGCATTAGTGAAGAGATAGATTGAAAGGAAAACATATTAGACATTTTTCAATAATGTTTAACTCATTGTAATTCGATGCTTAATTACTAAATTTGAAACATTCACACACACTAAGTATCAATTGTAGAAGGAAACTTAAAATTTGAGATTGTTGAACTTAATTTTGATTTAAGGTATTGAGGTCATTTCCGAGAACAAATAGGACTAATTGATCTAAGTAGGGTAGCTAAGTATCATTTTCTTTTGCTAGGGTTTTAGGATTTTAAGATAACTATCTTAGAGTTATTTGTTCCTTATTTTAGTAGGATTTTAAGATCTTTAGTTTGTTTTATAATTTAGTTTTGTTAGATTTTAATAATTTTATTTTATTGATTTTTAAGTTAATTATATATTTATAGTATTAAAGTAGACTAATTTTGACATATTCTAATCTAATGTCGGCTTGATAAAGTATGAGAAAAAATAACTAGACATAAGTAAATTTATGTTCCAATAGAAAGATAACGAAGTAAATTATGGTTTTTCTCATGTTTTAGCTCTCTCACTAACCTTATATTTAAAATAATTAATCATTAAATGAATGGCTAACAATTCACCAAACATAGTGGAAATCCACGGTTTAGATAATTTCTAGCGTTAATCTTACAATAATAATGGGATAACTGCTTCTAAGGCCTAGTTAAATTATTTAACAAGGACATGCTCAAAACCCCAATTAGTTCTCTCAAATTTACTAATTTCCCACATTAGTCACTGTACTATATTTAACAACCCATTTAACTGAATCTCATCTAATAATTTGATCCTACATTTTGTATTCAACACATAATTACTCAATCTTAATTTTTAGCTAACTCAATTTAATAAATTCAATTGTAAAATTAAAATTTTCAATATCAATAAAAATTGGATCGTTAAATCATTTATTTCAATTTTTAAAAAAAATACGGATTCAAAACTTCTAGAAAATTTCTACAAATATCAAAATAATTAAAAATTACAGGTTGGGGAGAAAGCTTCTGTGGTTTTAGGGTTTTATTGGGTTTTAATACTCTCCAAGTAGGGAAGTCATTACCCTATAACTTATAAAAATCAAATGAAATAGTAAAATTAAAGTGTTTATGGGTTTTGATTTTTCTTAAAGCAAAAATCATTTTTCAGTTTGAATGTAAGTTAAAATCATTTTTCACCATATGAGAACAGGCTTGCATGATTTTTAGTGTTTGATTGAGTTTAAAAACCCTCAAGCCATTTCTCTCTCGCAATTGTAAATAAAACAAAATCATTATAATTTTAGGGTGTTAGTTTTCAAAAGCAAAATAAATACATATTTCTTAAGTTTACATTAATTTAACAAACGTCTTAAAACTAATTTCATAAATAAACGTCTAAGTTTTGTAGATAATTTGGTAAACTAATTAATTTTTTTTTTTTGGTATTGGGGTAAATAAATCTTATGAAATATATATTTCAAAATTTTTTTAAAGAGTTAAGTCAACAACGTACCTTGTTTTTTTTTTTAAAAAAATTAATGTAGTTATGTTTTTAAAAAATAAAATAATAAATATTCTTTTAAACATATTTTGGTTTTTAAAGTAATTTTTTAAACATATATAAAGTAAAATATTTAATTACAACTTGAATAATTCTTTTGAAATCTTGGAACAAATTTTAAGATTTTAAATCTACTTTTTTATGAATACTAAAATATAATATCTTAAAAAAATTCAATATATATATTCCTCTTTTTAAAATTTATATCCTTTTTAATTATTAAATATAATAAATCAATTTTTAAAATGTATTATATTTATTGCAAAAAATTATATATTTAAATAAAATTTAAAAGTTTTTTTTTATACAATATTTAAAATAGAGGATGCGGGTAACACGGTTCAAACTCGTACCAAATAAGTATCTAACAAAAACTTTAACCACCATTCTATTTAAATTAAAACAATTTAAAAATCTTTTGAAATAATACCATTTAAAACTGATAACAAACATAATTAATATTTGGTTAAAAACATATTTAAAAATTTAAAAATATATGAAATTTAAACTATTTAAACACGATTTTAATTTTTTTTATAAATGTTAACAGATAATTTAACAATGTTTCAAAATAGAAATAAAAATTTTAAAATTACTCATAACACCAATAAAAATATGTTTAAAAGAATATTTATTATTTTATTTTTTAAAAACATAACTACATTAATTTTTTTTAAAAAAAACAAGGTACGTTGTTGACTTAACTCTTTTAAAAAATTTGAAATATATATTTCATAAGATTTATTTACCCCATTACCAAAAAAAAAAATTAATTAGTTTACCAAATTATCTACAAAACTAAGATGTTTATTTATGAAATTAGTTTTAAGACGTTTGTTAAATTAATGTAAACTTAAGAAATATGTATTTATTTTGCTTTTGAAAACTAACACCCTAAAATTATAATGATTTTGTTTTATTTACAATTGCGAGAGAGAAATGGCTTGAGGGTTTTTAAACTCAATCAAACACTAAAAATCATGCAAGCCTGTTCTCATATGGTGAAAAATGATTTTAACTTACATTCAAACTGAAAAATGATTTTTGCTTTAAGAAAAATCAAAACCCATAAACACTTTAATTTTACTATTTCATTTGATTTTTATAAGTTATATAAAATATAATTTTAAAACAATTAAAATACGATTTAAACAATATAAAATATACTAATATAAAAAAAAACTATTACAATATTGAACCACGTAATTATTTTATTTATTTCAAATACAATTTCTAACCTCGAGATTTTTGCTTGATAAATAAAATTATTTTCTTTATAGGCTAAAAATAAAATGAAAAATTATGCTTTTAATTAAAATCAAATAAATTTAAATATAATAAAGGTTTTTTTTAACATTCCTTTTTAATTGTTATCTTTAATGCTATACTTAATGTCATAATAGTGATTGATTCATAGGCTAAATTATATTTAATTTTTTTTTAAAATTATATTCTTTTGTTGTATTTTATATATAGCCTATATAAATAAATAAATCTTAATATAAAATTATTTAATATATTTTTATTATTAAATAGAATCGTATGGCACGAGTATACAAATTTACATCATATATATATAAACTAAATAGGGCCTAAACATAGAAAAGTATGTTTCCAAATCAATTTTAGGTTTACAATTTTATCTTTGCATATTTTAATTATTTAATATTAATATTTGTCTTTCATAATATTTATGCATGTAATATATTAATTATAATATATTTCAAATAATTTTAACGCACTTTAAATTTGTAGATCGCATGAGGAAAAAAACCTAGTATACTAATAATTAAAAACCTATTAAGATATTGAATCCATCTAAATAATTTATTTCAAAAACAATTTCTTATAAAAAATTATATTAAATCCACTCTCATTTTGAATATTTTGTTATAATTTTTTTATATCAGATTTTTTAAATAATTTTGTTAAAACTTGTTTTTTTATCGATTTTTATTTTAAAAATTCTGCTATAAAAGTTTTCCAAAAAAAATTATTTTCACAATTCTATTAAATAAGAATAATATTTTCTAATAAAATTTTTAATTAAACATTTAAAATACAAGTCAAAGTAATATTTACTATTTATTTACATAATATATCCCTTTAACCATTATTTTTATATTATTTTTTTATGGTGGGCAAATTCCTTATTCGGATGCACGGTTATTGCTTTGGCTGCTGATTCGCTCCCTCAGTGTCCACAGTTCATTTTTTAGGTTTTGCCTTCGAAACAAAGGCAAATTTTCATTTCTCCATCGTCTCTTCTTCTTTGGTACGCTAACTCTCTCTCTCTCTTTCTCTCTCTTCTTAATCCCTAATCTTTCCAGTTAAAATGTGTTTCTTTTCTACAATCTTGTATTTATTGTCCTGATATCGATTAAGTTATGCTTCATTGTTTGTTAGCTTCACATGATTGAATTTACTTGTAATGATTTTCAATGCAATCTGTTATTATTTAATCGGTTTTTTTATTACATTCTGGAATCATTTTCGATTGTTGATAATCTATATGAACAAATTTGTTGCGAACTCCTTTTTAGGGTTTTGTGAAAACCTCGAATGTCTGAGACTAATTTTGAATTTGAATGCTTACTGTTAGCTAACTCAGGGTTGTTTGATATGGTGCAAAACTGCATTCAAATGGTTGATAATATTGTTAGGATGACACGATTGATGATTAAGAAAGGTGGATTTTTTTTTCTTTGAAGGGCTTTCTTGATTTCGGTAATTAATCTATGGTGAAGATTTGGGGCATTGTAGTTCAAATCAATTTTCTGGTCGTTGTTTCTACTAGCAGTCACGTAATACTATCAGGAGCAAGGTGCACGAATATATAAAAAGCAAATACTAACATAGTTGAAAAGTGAAAACTAAAATTTCTAAAACAGTTGAAGAAACTAAAATTTCTAAAACAGTTGAAGGCATAATTTTTTTACTTTAATATGGAGCAATCATAATGTTATGAACCAAATTGAGAATGGAAGATTAAGGAGCAAAGAAGAAGATTCAGTCAAGAAGAAGAAAGGGAAAGAATAGAAAATTTTAGAGAAGGCGAATAGAAAGTTCGTTGTGCAAAACTGTCATGAGCCTTCAGGCCCTTCCATCTCGATTTTATTAACTGACTATCAAACGGTTTTACCATGGAACGCACCGTTTCATTAAACCAGAACACACCGTTTTTAACACTGCAAAAGAAACATAAAAACTACTGAAAATTACAGAAATAACAATCGTGAATTTCATCCCACATCACATAATTGAATATATGTAGGATTTTTATCCTCTTGTCATTTCTTTCAATCAAATATGTTTCTTTTTTTCAATTACTATTATTTGCTTCTCTGTTTTAGCAACACTTGTGGAAGTGTAAAAGCAACAACTAAGCAGTGCCTAATATTTTCTACTTGAAATTGTTCAACTGTATGCAATTAAGTGATTTTGTCATATGTTCATTTAATTTTTATTTTATCAAAATTTCATGCCTTTAGCCATTTTTATTTCTCATAAGTGATTGCTTTTGAACGTGTGTTGGCATTTTATTTGGAGTTTTCCAATCTTTTAGGTTGCGATCTATTCAATAAAAGATATTGTGAATGCAAGAAAATTGATTTCTCGTGGTCGTAGAAATTTTAACAGTCATAAGTTGATTTTTATTCTTTTTGTTGCCATTACTTTGAATTCTTTGTGCTCCATCTTTTTGTTTTTTTTGGTGAATTACAAGAAGAGGGTAAAGCCCTAACAACAACGCGACTAACACGACTCAAACCCAGGCCACACCTGGGGCAGTGAACACCCTGGCCATAAGGCCAACACACGGGGTTCCTTGCGCTCCATCTTTATTCTTATCTTTTTTAGAGCATGTTTCCTTACTGATCTGGTAATAGCGTATTTAATCCATGAAGATATATCAAATTAATATAACACATATGCGCTGATGGATATATTTGTGTGATATTCCTTTGCTGAAAGAAATTCAGCTTACAGTATGTCAGAAGACATAGAATACCGCTGTTTTATTGGTAATCTTTCATGGGCAACAACAGATAGGGGCCTAAAAGATGCATTTGAAAAGTTTGGAAATCTTCTTGACGCTAAGGTAATGATTTGAATCTCTCTTTTCATGACATCCCTTCTCTTATTTATTTTCTAAATACTTGGCTTAACTGAGTATGATCATTGAGTTTGATCCTGGTCGAAGAATTGTAATTTTTCATTGTATCTCTTACTGAAGGTTGGTTTTCATTAGTCTGTAAGCTGTGTCAGTGCCTTTGTTTTTGCTTCCATGTAACCACCTTTTGTCTCTGAATGCCTGACCCACCTCCTCCTCAAAAATTATTCTTCTAACTTAAGTTGTCAGTTTATTCTGCAATTTATGAGTGAAGGCAATTCAAAACCTGAAAGATTCAAGTACTTTGGATGAAATTATGAGTTTTCTGAAACAAATCTAGTAGTCATTATAGCCTTATTTGTTTTAAGGATTGTAACTGATGAACTGCTGAGGAGCTTTATTATTTTCTGAATGCATTATGACATTAATTTTTCTGGTTTTGGCCTGCACTTCTAACCATATTTTATAGTTAAATGATCAAATAGATGTGACTGAGAGCTTTCATTTGATTAAGGTTGCTGTTGACAAGTTTTCTGGCCGTTCTCGTGGATTTGGGTTCGTCTCTTTTGATGATAAAGCAGCAATGGAGGAAGCTATTGAAGCAATGAATGGAATGGATTTGGATGGCCGGAATATAACTGTTGATAAAGCTAAGCCTCATCAAGGGTCAGGTAGAGATTCTGATGGTGACCGTAGCCGCGATCATGGACGTGATCATGACCGTGATCGTAACCGGGGCTATGATAGTGGGCGTGGATCACATGGTGGGGAGTGTTTTAAGTGTGGTAAACCTGGACACTTTGCTAGGGAGTGTCCTAGTGACGGGGGTAAATATGGTGGTAGGGTGGATCGTTATGGTGGAGGTGGTGGCAGCAGCAATGGTCGTTATGGTCCTGACCGGAATGGAGATCGATCTGGTGGGCGCAGCAGGGATGGAGGTAGTCGTGGGGGTGCTGGAGCTGGAGGTGATAGATATAATCGTGATCGTTCTGGACCATATGAGCGTCATGGAACTGGAGGTCATCGTTCATAAGATGACTGATTGTGGTATGCATAATTCGCTCACTTTATTTCTTGCTAATTTCTTCTTTTTCTACCTTGAATTCAAACTGATGAATATCATTTTACTCATGGAAGCATATTTTGATTGCAGCTGATGAACTTGGGTTGCTGCTTTTATGCTCTGTGAAGCAAGAAGTTTCTTTTTTGCACGATATGCTCTTTGTTGTTGTCTGGGTGGAACAATATAATAGTTCTGTCCTATGAAGTGTGAAACTTGCACGGATCTACAACTGTGTTCTTAAAATGCTGTGTTTGATATTTTGGTCCAATGGAGTCTTGTACTTTCATGACATGCACTTTCAAATATGGTCTTATGCTCTCTTAATGCTCCATTTATTGTGACATGCATTGTTGACAGCCATTGCCTTCATTTCCATCCAACATCTCATGTCATTTTTGAATTTATGGAAGATGGTTTGATATTTGCATACGGAAGAATGATGGGGAGGAATCCACCATTCAGGTTTTGCTTATTCTCACTTGAGGAGTAGAATCTTTCTTTGGAAGTAAATTCCCAGTTTTGGCTGCCCTGTTTGCAGTATCTTACTAAATAAACAGGAGTCAATCAGGTAATTTATTCTTCTTATGTATTGCTTTGCTCTGTCCTAGTTCTTTAATTAATAGTTTGTGTGGTATTAATACTGTTGACATTTTGGCAGGGATGCTTGGCTATTTCTGGCCTTTATGGATACTTGATTGGGTTTCTTTGTTGCTAATTGGACCTGGTTTTATAAACACCTTAAAATTGGGATTTTTTTGGACACAACGGATTACCATACTAACTGAAAGATAATCACACCTCATGTTCATCATGGGACATTGATGGAAGAGTTCCATTTCCTCTAAACACATGCATGGCAAGTTGTTTAGAAGCTCTTTGATGAGTTGAGCAACTGCTGTTTTTTGGTTCTCATGAGTCTACACTGTGTAGCTCTATTTGGGTGCAGATTGCCATTCTTGCCTTGTCCGTGTCTTGATCTGTTTTGGCTAAAATTCAGGGGAAAAAAACTGGTTAATGTAATTCATTCAGCTTGATTGTGCTTTCCAAGTTCTTAATGGTTCCAAACTCTTTTGAGGGTTGGTCTACCAGTGGCTGTGTAGGAGATTGATGCCTCATTTTTATCTGCTGAAATGAAATTGCTCTTTGGTTCCTCTCCTAGATCTTGAATTTGTTGTTATTTTTTCCTACTGCTACTTGAAGCTTTTGACCTTCTGTCCTCCAATTATTGATGCGTGATGGAATATTTTCTTGGTTTACCTGCATTGCTGCTAGACCTAGACCTTACAATTTGCATATTCGTCTGTGTTTGTATATTTTTTTTAGTTATAACAGGTTTTTAGGGTATTTATATATTTATTTATGTGGTATTTAGATTTTGATATGCTTATTTGCGTTGTTTATTGTCATTTTTTTTATAATTTCATTGCCCTACTTATTTTGTCTAGTTTAATTACTGCCTCCGTGCATCAATTGTTTGTTGAGTTTGCTAGTTTTTCACTCCTGTTCTTGGAATCTACTATGTACATCTATACAGCTATATATACATAATATATAAAATTAAGGCTTTTACTTAAAAGATTATGGTCAAATTTCATCTTTAGTCCCTTTATTTTTTTAGATTATATAAGAATGGTTAAATTTTAATTTTGATCTTTATATTTCACTCTGACACTGAATCTCTGTACTTCAATTTTGACATACTTTGACACTTCGATTTTTTTAATATAATTAGTTGGCCTAAATATTTTATATGGATTAAAATGTTGTGAATTTTTAAGGATTGTTAACATAGTTAAAATTCTTTATTAAATTTAGGTCTATTATGGTGTCATTTGTTTTTGTTACATGGATATCAATTGGATTTTCTTTTTATTTTTAAAATTTCACACTAATAAATTTAACAAAAAAGTAATAACAGTGATAATAAATGAATTTAAATTTTTAAAAATAAAATCATGAAATTAAATTTCAAATATGAAAGAACACAATAACCTTGAGTATATTATAACTTTAAAATTAATGTGAAGAATAGGTGAAATCACACTAGTTAGTTATTAAAAACATATATTCATAAATAATATACTTGATTAGCTTTAAATGTTTTTGATTAAAAAAGAGCAAATTGCAGACTCTTCTGAATAACAAGTCATGAATCCCAAACAGATTGCTATGCAGGGGACAATCGGCAACCTTTTTTTTCTTTTTTTGTAAATTTAAAACCTAACATATTTTAGGAAAACTAAGAACGTAAATTAAAATTAAAAAAAATTAAAATAACCACATAATTAAAAATTGAACAGGACTTTTTTGTGTAAATGAAGCCAAATATAAGTACTAGAGGTGTTCATGGGCCGGGTCGGGTCCGGTTTGGGTTGGGCTCAACTAAAAAATCATGCCCATTTATTGGGCTTGGGCTGGGCCAGGCTCAAAAAATGGGCCTAAAATTTTGCCCAAGCCCACCCGGATAAAAATATTAAAACTCGGGCCCGGCCCGGCCCGCCCGTATTAATTTTTTATATTATTTTATATTATTTTTAAATATATATAATACATCAAAAATACTAAAAATATCAAAATAAATATTTCCTAAAAAATTGAAAATAAATTTTGAAAAATATGTAGACTTAAATAACACTAAGATAAATGCAACTTAACAAGCAAATGCTTCTAAAATAATAAAAAATTAACAAATACCTTTAAAATAATAAGAAAATTAACAATAAAATAAATTTTATACAATATCCAAACAATAAAAACAAAATAATAGCAACATAATAGTAAAATGGTAGCAAAATATGGAGAAAACAACAAGAAAATAAGATTCAAAAATAAAAAAAAATATGCAGATTTTTTGTCCATTAGTAAATTCGGGCCGGGCCCGGACTAAAAATACCTTACCCGACGCCCGGCCCATTTTTTAAACAGGCCTTATTTTTTGTCCAAGCCCATTTTTCGGGCTTATATTTTTGTCCAAACCCTCCCACATTTCGGGCGGGCCTTTGCCCGGCCCATACACACCTCTAATAAGTACCAATTTAAAAAGAAAAAGAAAATAAATTTAAACATTAAAGTCAAATTCAAATAGCAAAAAGTAAAAATAATCATTCTTAAATACTCAGTGCTTTTAAATAATTTTACATTCTATTAATACAATAATCTCTATAATGTACCTAATAATGTGGTATCATACATTTCCATTAGCTTGCTATCATAACAATTTTTTTATGGATAAATCTCCACTGATCTTGCCTCTTTATTTCTTCCCAGATTTTCAATTATCTTGTTCTTTCCACTAATAGTTTAACAGAGTGAAGTTTCTTTTTGCCAAGTTGCAGCAAATAGAACAACAAATACAAGAAAGACTGGCAGAACTTTTAAACATTGCCAATTTTTTCCTATTAATTTAAATTTAAGTTTTTATTATAAAACATTTATAACAAAAACGAATGAAACATTAAAAATAAAATTAAACCCAAAAAAATCTAAAAAGTTTGATCTGAATTGAAATAAGAAAAAAAAAATCAAGCAGATTTTGATGAATAAAATCTCTAGATGAGATCACCCACCTAATGTATACCTTCTCGCTTGAAACTTTGGCTTATTCTCAATTTTCTTATTTTCTCTCATAATCTTCGATTCGAAGATTGAACTTGTCTTTGAATTTGCTTCACCAACCTTCCTATTTCTACTGATGTTAGGCAAAAATATTGCAACATGGTTCTTTGTTTAATTTTCTAGCTAAACCCGTGAAAGGTTTAAAATTGGAATTTTGAGTTTCTTCCTCCTTTAAACCATAATTAACTGAAATAGGATTTACAGGCTCCTTGTAATCAAAGCTGGAATGAAATCAACCTCACAATCTATATCGATAATGCTAATGGCATCGGTCGGCTTAGTTTCCACTAAGTCAATATAAAACCTTTTGCTCCCATGGTTAATGATTATAGTATCCCCTTTGTTAATAAATAAAATTTATCTAATATAACACCCCACACCCGACTCGATTGCCGGATCCAAGATATGAGATATAACATTCATTGTCGAAATAACTACAACTTCATGTGCATATCAAATAAACAATTTACACTAGTTAGTATGTTCAATTCTTAATTATATTGTGTTATTTAATCAAATCTAGGCAATATATGAGCATACGAAAGATCTTGTGAAAAGTTTATGTTGATTGAGAGACTAAAATGTAAAATTTTCAAAGTACCTAATTGACGTTGCGACCATGAGGGAATACATCGCGACATTTAAGGAAGAAACTTGACGTCATGACTTTGATCAAGGTGAGTTGCGACATTGAAAATAGAAGGTTGACGTCGCAACTTCAGCAAGGGGCGTTACAACATTGAGGGTAAGGGATTCAATGTCACAACCTCAATAGGAGAGAATTGCGACAATGGAAACAAAAGCTCTGTGTATCAACATCAATAGGGTAGTGTCGCGACTTCAGAGGAAATTTCCTCTAGAATATAAAACTTATTCAATCCAAACCTACTGAATTCAATACCAAGTGGCCTAAATGGCCAAATTTCATTACAACACCTTTTTGAGCATTAATTCACATGCTAAACTATAACTTCAACACTATAGTCAACTTAGTACATAAAATCAAGTGCTTATTTGCATTCATTCAAGATTTAAACATCTCTTTCATTAAATTAACATATAAATAACATTTCAACTTCTATTCATGACTTCACATTTATTTACTTCAATTCATATATTCATGTTCAATTTAACATTTTCCATCTAAAGTACCAAAATTAAATTTCTCAATATAAGACCAACTCAACCTTAGGTATATACCATTTCTTAATAACATAATGAGACTAGAAATGTGACATCCTGCCTGGCGAAGCCCTAGTGCTCGAGTGTTGTTTAGAGGTAAGAATTATGGAATCAGTTTTGAGTAAGTAAGGTGCTAGATTGAACCAAGAGGCCGAAGTCTACAGGTATGCTCTTGGGTAAAATCTTGGTTAGGTGAACAAGTTAGACGTAAACAGTAGCATAGTTCCATCCGCCCAAATGATACTTTGGTGGATAGATTGTGCGAACCGTTAACATTGGGGTAACTAGTGAAAAATGTCTCAGAAAGTGAGACATCTCTAGAAGTAGAACTAAGTAAAATATTAAGAAATTTTTAGAAAACCGGGATATCACTGAAAGGCATTATAAGCCAAGTTTGACTAGTTAACATGCTAGTTATATTCTAATAAGATGGTAGGAATGAACGATGAGCTTGACCTAGAAACATTTATTTATATTTATAACTGTGATTGTTGTACATGTTTCTCTCATAGTTTTAGACCACCCATATGACAGATATAATAGGATTTTGATGCATGTCAAGTTCTTATAGGGATAAAGGTTGTATATTAGGTAATCAGGAATGGAAAGAAGAGGAGTTTTCCTCTTCCTTCTTTAGGAATTTTTTTTTTGGTCTAGATCTGAATCAACCTGGAATGCTACCTTCCTTGACGAAAGTTGATGTGCTGATATGAATCTCCACCTAGGAGAGCTTCATGCCAAGAAATAGTTGAAGCTAACCATTCTATGGAAGTTTGGATCTGAAATCTGAAGTCGAAAATGGAAGTCAAGTGAGTCCCTAGGTTTGTTTTTGCATGTAGTGTGTACGTTCTAGGAACTTCTATGCTAAGTGACCAAATAGTGAAAATGAAACTAGCAAAGTATGATGCAATAACTTTGATACAAAATGAAAGCTTTATGATCATGCATGTATGGAATGTATGAAGTGTAACAGCCTGTTTTCAGTGAAATCGGAACAGTGGTTTTGGGACCACAAATTCGATGTTGTAAAATTTATTTTAATGTTAGTTTGTGGTCTATAGCATGTTAGAATTATGGTATAAAAATTTCGTTAAGAAATTTTATCGTTTGTATGCTTAATTTGTGAAAAAGGATTAAATCGCATAAAGTGTGAAAGTTGTGTTCTATTAGCTAAAGGTGTTAAATAGCTATAGAACTTAATTTGGAAGTCCTTATGTGGTAATTAGACCATTAAAAGAGATAGTGGATATACATAGAGTGTAATAATGAAAAGTCAAAGTTGGTAAGGGTTGGTAATTTGATGACTAAAGTTAAATTAAATAAAATAAAACTAAATGGTCATCTTCCTCCTTCTTTTTGAGCCAAAAATTTCAAAAAACTAAGATCATAGAAAAGCTTGAATTTTCATTCACAAATTCCCTTGCATGTAAGTTATTTTGGTGGTTGTTTTTGTTGATTTTTATGTTTTTAGAACCCTTGTAGCTTAAGCTAGCTAATTTAGGGACTAAATTTCAATATAATTGAACGTCTAGGGTTTTTCCATGAGAGAATTTTGGTTGTTTTTGGTGTTTAATGGAAGAATATGAGTCTTTGTTGTTAATTAAACAACTTTTTTAAGGGACTTTTGATGAAAATGTGAATTAGGGGCTAATTTGTGAAATGTGAAAATTTTAAGTTAAATGTGTAAAATTGTGGAAAGTATGGGCTGATATGTGTACATATGAAATTCGGCTAGGCTTTTATAGGTAAGAAATGGCATGAATTTCATTTTACGAGCCTAGGGACTAAATTGTAAAAAAGGTCAAAAGTATAGGGCAAAATGGTAAATTTTCCATAACATGAAATTTAGATTGAATTGAATAGAATGTGAAATAAATTAGTTAAATTTGATAATATAGATCAAGACAAGCAACCTTTGGATTTAAATTAGGGAAAAGATAAAGTCGTGGACTAAACGATCGTATTCTCCATTTGAATTTGAGGTAAGTTCGTATAGTTAAACAATTAATGTTTATTTATTTGATTGATGAATGATATCATGGAATTATTAATATTTATTATTGACTTTTGAAATGTAACTAAATGTTCAAACAAGTACATCACAGGATTTGGACCATAACAATATTTGTATGTAAGACCATAAATGGGTTATGGCACTACGAGTGTAAGACCATGCCAGGGCAATGGCAATTCACGTATAAGACCATAGTCAGACTATGGCACAAAAAAAATGATGTACTCATATCCGTAAGCCGTTATAAGATTTGGAAAGACAAAGTAAGTATATTTATCGATATTTAAAGAATTCAATAAGCTCCGTGATAATACGAGGTGATCCGAGTTAATACTAATTAGTATATGTATTCGTGAGAAATACAAAAACTAATATATAGTGATTGAATTCCTGCATGACTAACCTACTCATGTTTACATGATAGGCTATTAGCCGAATTGGAATTTGTCTATATTTATTTATGCTTATTTAAATTGTGGATGAATAGGTAAGTTATATTGATTAGTATTACGGACTTACTAAACTTAATTGCTTACTCAGTTTATGTTTCCGTGTTTATAGTATTTCAGAAGCTTGCTCGATTCGAAAGCCATCGGAGATCGTGTTGCACTATCAAACTCTCATTTTGGTACTTTGGACTTTGTATATTTTGGGTTAAATGACATGTATAGGTATTTTGGTTAAGGTAGCCTATATGTTGGTTGTGTAATTAGCCAAGTGAGTTGGCTTGTGAATGATATGTGTTTTGATAAGTAAATATGTATATATATGGCCTTTTGATATATGGTGTATAGTGGCCTTGTGAATGCCTTATTGTGGATTGATACCTTGTGCAGCTAATGGTTGGAATTAAAATGAGCATGTATGCTAAGTTAGGCACATGGTCTAAAGTATGTAATTGACCATTTAGTTATACTTTAGAAAAATCTTTGGTATGTTTAAAAGTGGTCAAATGAATGTGTTTGTGGATATCATGTTATTTGTGTGGTTTGTGTATGGTAGTTGGTTTAAGTGCTTATTTATGCCCTAGTTATATGCATGTTGTGGTGTCTAGGTTGAAACCACTTGGGTGAGAAAAAGGGCTTGGAAAATAGCCTATTTTTGTCCACACGAGCAGAGACACGGACAGTATCTCAATCGTGTGTTCCCTGATTCCTCTTTTGAAGCAAGTTAATAGCTTCACACGGCCTAGCACACGGCCTAGCACACGTGTGTGCAAGGCCATTTCGAAGGGTACATGGCCTAGCACACAGGCGTGTGGTCTGACCGTGTGACCTAAACCGGAGAGTTACACGGGGTCAGATGCGGGCTGGGACATGGCTAAGTGATTCCATTTCAAATGGCCACATGGCCTGAGACATCGGCGTTTCTATTGGCCGTATGAGATACACGGCCTAGCCAACACCCCTTACACCTTGAAAAATTTTCATGTTTTTCCAAAAATTCCTTGAGTGCTCGGTTTAGTCTCGAATCATTTTTAATGTCTATTTTTGGGCCTCGGGGGCTCGTATTAAGGACTATATGAATGAATTTTTTTTTGTTTTGAATGAGAATTGTTTATAAAATGTTTGAATGATTGAGTTATAACTTTGATAATGCTCTTTAACCCTGTTCCGGCATTGGATACAGGTTAGGGGTGTTACATGAAGTTTTATGGTCTAAGTGCGGGGTATGAGTCCAAATGATTATTATAACACCACTAACCCGTATCCGTTGCCGGACTAGGGTTCAAGGCGTTACCGGACAAATCTAATCATCTCACATTCATTTCTCAATCATCATAGCATCAACTTCACACACATTACAAAGTCCCTACATAGGTCAACGAGACCTTAAACATGCTTTAGAAAGGGGTCGAAACTAAACCGAGCACATACAAATTTTCCTAGAAATTTAACAAAATTTTCAAAGTTTCACAGGTCACACGCCCGTGTGAACAGGCCGTGTGTCTCACATGACTTTAGACATGCTTGTATGTCTAAACCGTGGCAAAACAGGGCATACATACTAACTTAACCACAATGCCACAAGACACGCCCTTGTGCCTTGGCCGTGGTTGAAACTGACTTGGGTCACACAGCCGACCACATGCCCGTGTGTCTAGCCGGTGTACCTTTCGAAATGGCCACACACGCCCATGACCGTGCTCGAGACTGACTTGAATAACTAATTATAATAGATACACGGCCAAGACACACGCCCGTGTGCTCGACCGTGTGGGGTGAAATTAGGCTTGGTTTAAGCCAAATTTCCCACCTATCTCAAGCACTCAAAACTCGCAAAATTTTAGCATTATTTGCATACATTCCTAGGTAACCAATTCAACCATTTTGTATATATTTCATGCCATTCAAATACCATTCAATTCCTTACTCAATTTCACAACCAAAATATACCTAGTTAATGTACCAAAATCATTACAACTTACATAAGTTTTCAAATACATAAACTCATCATTTATTATCACATACTTCATACCACAAAACCTGCCAATTCAACATTTCATGTTCAAACCATCACATGAACATCAAATACATCATATGACTTACCTATCAAACACACCATTTAGGCCAACTTAAAAGGCCATACATACCAACATTTACAAGCCAAATCTCATGGCTGGATATTCACATCACAAAACATACTAAATACTTCTAGCCTATATATGCCATACACCATTTATACAACTCTCAAAATTGTACTAAAATAGATATCCGATAGTGTGAGTGAGTCACTAACGATCCCTGCATCCGAGCTAGCTTTATAATACTGTAAAACAGAGAACATTTCATACAGTAAGCTTAAAAGCTTAGTAAGTTCATGATATAACACATTTAACTCGTCAGTTAAAATAAAATTCTATCAATTAGCTAACTAACCTTTCATCTACTTCATACTCAATATCACCAACCACATAGGTTCCGTACATACCTGTATCATCACGTTCTTATCTATTACATTTATCACTTCAGTACTCGATACACTACTTCATTCGATCATATTTGAACATTCGATGAACTCGTATATTTAGTGCCAATTAATTAGCCGAAGCTATAACAATATCGCACACTTAGTGCCATTTCATTAAACTAAAATTTTATCGGTATCGCACACATAGTGCCATTTATTCATCCATTGCTGTTATATTCTCGCACACCCAGTGCCATTTTTAATAGCCGTAGCTATTTCATTTCTCGCACACTTAGTGCCTCAAATTCGATACACATTTCACATACTCCAACTTCTCAATCTCATTTCTATTTATTTCATCACATACAAACATTATACAAATAATATGTATTATACACGAACTTACCTTGGACGTAAAAATAACGATATTAGTCGATCAATCGAGCACTTTGTTTTTGCCTCTATCTAAGCCTGAATTTCTCCTTTCTTGATCTATATGTATTCACAATTAACTCAGTTAATCACCAACACATTCAATTTAATACACAAAAACATCTTTGGGCATTTTTGCACTTTAGCCCCTAAAATTATACATTTGACATTTTAGTCTTTATTACACAAAACACCAAATATATAAAATTCATCAAAACCATGCCTTAGAAGAATTTTCCTATGATCCCTATCAGTCCATATTTATCATTTATTTCACATTTTAGTCCCTCAATTTCTCATTTTTACAATTTAGCCCAAATTACTAAAAATCATCAAAAATCACAATACAAAACATATTTATCTATCACTAAGCTTTCATATTTCACCATTTAACATCACAAAATTCATGAATTGGCATCTCATCAAATTATCAACAATTTCATGAATTTAAGCATCGGCTAGCTAGAACACTCAACAACGATCACAAAAACGTAGAAACCATTAAAAACTGAGCAAAACACATACCCGAATTAAGCTTTCAGAGTGTCGAAACCCTAAATGGCCATGAACCCTTTTCTTTCTTCTTTCTTTTGGAAAAGATGAAGAAATAATGAACAAATTTTTACTTTGGCTTTATTTAATTAACTTTTATTTTACTAATTACCTTTTTAACCTTATTAATATCATATACAATCCACTAACTAATGTCCATCCATGACATTTCATGAATTCAATGGTCCGTTTACAACATTAGTACATCACATTTAAAGAGACACATCAATTCAGCACTTAATTAAATAGAACGCCACTTTTACATTTTATACGATTAAGTCCTTTTTATCAAATCGGCACACAAACGATAAAATTTTCACACGAAACTTTCACAGATATCAATTCACATATTATAAACACAAAAAATAATATTAAAATATTTTTATGACTCAGATTTTTCATCCCAAAACCACTATTTCGACTAGGGTCTAAACCGGGCTGTTACAACTCTCCCCCTTTTAGGGATTTTCGTCGCCGAAAAATCTTACCATGGAACATATTTGGATATTGCTGTCTCATAGCATATTTGGGCTCCCACGTAGCTTTTTCAACACCTAGTCGATGCCACATTACTTTTACTAAAGAAAGTTTCTTGTTTCGCAATTCTTTAACCTCTCGTGCCAAGATACAGATCGGTTCTTCATTATAGGTCATATCGGACTAGATCTCAATCTCAGACAGAGAAATCAAATGTGAAGGATCGGATCTATATCGTCGAAGCATCGATACGTGAAACATATTATAAATATTTTTTAGCTCTGGTGGCAACAACAATCTAAAAGCAACCAGCCCGATATGCTCGGTAATCTCATACGGCCTGATAAACCTCGGACTCAGTTTGCCTTCTCTGCCAAATCAGAGTACTTTCTTCCACGGAGATACTTTCAAAAATATTTTGTCTCTGATTTGAAACTCAATATCTTTTCTTTTTAAATCAGCATACGATTTCTGATGATTCGCTGTTGCTTTCAAACTATCTAGTATTACTTTCACTTTTTCTTCTGTTTTTCTGATCAAATCAACCCCGTGAATCTTATTCTCAGTAAGCTCTATCCAATACAATGGTGTTCGAAATTTGCAACCGTATAAAGCTTCATAAGGAGCCATTTTGATACTCGATTGAAAGCTATTATTATATGCAAATTCAATCAATGGCAAATACTGTTCCCACAAACCTTCAAACTTAAAAATGCAACATCTCAACATGTCGTCAAGAATCTGAATAATCCCGCTTAGATTGACCATCTAGCTGTGGATGAAAAGTAGTATTGAAATGTAATTTTATACCTAAAGCCTCTTGCAATTTCTTACAAAACCGTGATGTGAATCTCGGATCTCTATTCGAAACAACAGAAATAGGTACTCCATGCAATCTAACTATCTAAGAAATGTACAACTCAGCAAGCTTGTCAAGTGAATAATTTGTGTGAACCTGAATGAAATAAGCCAATTTAGTTAATCTATCAATAACAACCCAGATTGCATCTTTCTCACTCGGTGTCAGAGGTAAACCCGTCGCGATTTGTCACATTTCCACTCAGGAATCGTAATTGGAGGTAACAAATCAGATGACACCTGATGTTCAGCTTTAACTTGCTGACATATCAAACATTTCGAAACAAAATCGAAGATATCTCTTTTCATTCCAGACCACCAATAGTGCTGTTTCAAACCGTTATACATTTTCGTACTATCCGGATGTACAGATAACCGGCTACTATGAGCTTCATTCAAAATCATCTGAATTAACTCTGAATATCTCGAAACACAAATCCGATCTCAGAATCTCAAACAATCCTCTCTATCAACTCAAAATTCAGAATCAGAATCAAGATCACACTGGGCTCGTTTTGTTAAAACCTCATCATCAACCTTCTGAGCATCAACAATTCGATGTAAGAACAAAGGTCTCGCTTTCAATTCTGTTAAAATTGAACTATCATCAGACAAAGCTAAATGAGCATTCATGGCACGTAATGTAAATAATGATTTTCGACTTAAATCATCAGCAACAACATTTGCTTTTCCCGGATGATAATTGATAACAAACTCGTAGTCTTTTAGCAGTTCTAGCCATCTTTTTTTTCATAGATTTAAGTCTTTCTGGGTTAGCAAATATTTTAAGCTTTTGTGATCGGAATATACATGACATTTTTCACCAAATAGATAATGACGCCAAATCTTTAAAGCAAACACAATAGCTGCCAATCCAGGTCATGTGTCGGATAGTTCTTTTCGTGAGACTTCAACTGTCTCGAGGCATAAGCTATGACTTTGCCTTCCTGAATCAAAACGCAACCTAGACTGTTCAATGAAGCATCACTGTAGATCACAAATTCTTTACCTGATTCTGGTTGTACTAACAATGGATCTTCTGTTAATACGGCTTTCAACTGATCGAAGCTTTTTTGGCACTTTTCAGACCATTCAAACTTTACATCTTTCTGAAATAGTTTCATTAACGAAGTCACAATCATCGAAAAGCCTTTTACAAACCTTCGATAATAACCGGAAAGTCCAAGTAAACTGCGAAGTTCAGAAACATTTCTCGGAGGCTTCCAATTCAAAATAGCCGAAATCTTGCTCGAATCAACTCGGATGTCAGATGTTGATACAATATGTCCCAGAAAACCAACTCGTGCAACCAGAACTCATATTTACTAAACTTTGCAAAGAATTGCTTATAACGCAGAGTCTGTAACACTGTTCTCAAATGCTCGGCATGTTTGGTTTCATCACGCGAATAAATCAAAATGTCATCAATGAATACGAAAACAAATTGATCTAAATATGGTTTGAAAATTCTGTTCATTAAGTCCATAAAAACAGTAGGTGCATTCGTTAATCTGAAAGGCATAACTAGAAACTCATAGTGTCCGTACCTCGTTCTGAATGTAGTTTTTGGAATGTCTGGATCTTTTATTCGCAACTAATAGTAACCTAATCTCAAGTCTACATTTGAAAACACAGTAGCTTATTTCAACTGATCAAACAGATCATCTATCTGCGGTAAAGGATATTTGTTCTTGATAGTCATTTTATTGAGCTGTCGATAATCGATACACATTTTCATAGTTCTATCTTTCTTTTTCACAAATAAAACCGGTGCACCCCAAGGAGAAAAACTTGGTCGTGCAAAGTCTCTATCTGTCAATCTTGCAACTGAGCTTTCAACTCTTTTAATTCAGTCGGTGCCATTCTATATAGAGCTATCGATATTGGAGTTGTTCCAGGCACTAACTCAATACCAAATTCAACCTCTCTGATCGGTGGTAAACCCAGTAACTCATTAGGAAACACATCTTTATATTCACAAACAACTGGCACTTATTCAATCTTCTTTTCAGTCACTTTCGTGTCAAGCACATAAGCTAAATAAGCTTCGCAACCCTTTCTCACATATTTCTAAGCTAACATCATTAAAATCATTCTTGGCAATCCGTTCAAATCATCTGATTCAATGTGAATAATCTCATTACTCCGACATCTGAAATCAATCATCTTCTGTTTGCAATTCACAACAGCATCATGTAAAGCTAACCAGTCCATACCCAAGATTATATCAAACTCGTCAAATGGTAACAACATCAAATTGGTCGGAAAAAAATTTCCTCGAATCATCAATGGACAATTCTTGCACACTTTATCAACCAATACACACTTGCCTAAGGGGTTCGATACTCTAATTAAAAATTCAGTAGACTCTACAGGCAAAGTCTTACTGGATACTATATTCATGCATATATACGAATGAGTAGACCCTGGATCTATCAATGCAATAACTTTAGTATCATAAAGAGTAAAAGTATTAGTAATAACATCCAGAGATGGTGCTTCTTCATGTGCTCGAATAGCGTAGGCTCGTGCAGGTGCTCTAGCATCAGATCTAGCTGCAGTGTCTCGCATCACACCTCTACCACCACTCGCATTTCCTGTGTTTCTCAGTGGCCTACCTCTAGCTACAGCGTTACTAGGCCTCATGTTCTGAGCATTATCGTTTTCATCTAGCTCTGGGCAATCTTTTATAAAGTGATCTTATGATCCACAACTGTAACAAGCTCGATTATTACTTTTTCCCCAGCAATCTCCATAATGTCATCTTCTACATTGTTGACACTCATGCTTAACATCTTTTATGTTACCAAAACTCGATATCGATGTGGCTTGAGCTTTAGGATTAGTGTATTGTTTCCCGCGATCTCTATTTTGATATCCTATTGAAGTTGTTGATTAATTAAAACAATCTCTTGATTTCTTTGACGAAAAATGATAAGATTTATTCATCGATCTCTTCTTCGAATCTCTCGCCTCTGCTTTAACTTTTCTCTTTTCTTTGTTGAGATCCTCGGCTTTACAAGCCCTCTCAACCAATACTACAAATTCTTTCAATTCAAGTATCCCGACTAATAGCTTTATATCTTCATTTAATCCATCAACAAATCTTTTACACATGATCTCTAGTAGAAACATATTCTCGAGCATATTTGCTTAAATGTATAAATTCTCTTTCATATTCAGTAATGGTCATCCGACCTTGTTTCAATTCTAGAAACTCTTTTTTTTATCGAGAAATCTCTAGCTTATGTACTTCTTCTAAAACTCAGTCTGAAAGAATTCCCAAGTAACTCGTTCCCTAGGAACCACCGATATCAACGTTTTCCACCAGTGATATGCATTATTTCTAAGCATAGATACTACACATTTAATACATTCATCTGAAGTACATGACAACTCATCGAATACTCGGATAGTGTTATCAAGCTAGAACTCAGCCCTCTCGGCATCATCATCAACCATAGCCCGAAACTCTTCAGCCCCGTGTTTACGAATCTTATCAACAAGTGGCTTACTCAGTCGAATCGGATCTATGACTTGTGGCACAACCAGAACTTGTTGAGGAACAAGTGGGGGTAGAGGTTGTTGAGCAGCCGAATTCGTTCGAACGAACAATGGGAACCACTCAGTCATCATTTGGAAGGAGGCTTGCTTAGCCTCTCCTCCCTGACTACTAGATATCAGCCTAGACTTTACCGATGCTACCCCTTGAGCGGGAGCGGTTGCATTGCTCTCAACATCATCAGCTATCGCTCGTTCGGGATCCATTTGCTATATGAAAAACTTATTTTAACTGTCAGGAATCATCACACTATCACAATTTCATATTATGGCATGTATAGCTAGACTATCACACGCTACGTTAGTCTTAGAATTGACTAAACCATAGCTCTGATACCAATAAAATGTAACACCTCTAACCCGTATCCGTCGTCAGACTACGGTTAAAGGCGTTACCAGAAAATCTAATCATCTTGCATTCAGTTCTCAATATCATAGCATCAACTTCACACACATTACAAAGTCCCTATACAGGTCAATGAGACCTTAAACATGCTTTAGAAAGGGGTCGGCACTGAACAGAGTACATATAAATTTTCACAAAAATTTAACAAAATTTTTAAAGTTTCATAGGTCACACGCCCGTGTGAACAGGCCGTGTGTCTCACACAGCTTTAGACACGCCCATGTGTCTAAACTGTGGAAACATAGGGCATACATACTAACTTAGCTACACGGCCACAAGACACACCCGTGTGCCTTGGCCGTGGTCAAAACTGACTTGGGTCACAAGGCCGACCACACGCCCGTGTGTCTAGCCCGTGTACACTTCGAAATGGCCACACACACCCATGTACCAAGGCTGCTGTGTGCCTCACACGACCACCAGACATGCCCATGTGTCTAGACTGTGCTCGAGACTTACTTGAATAGCTAAATTATAACAGATACATGGTTGAGACACACGCCCGTGTGCTCAACAGTGTAGGGTGAAATTAGGCTTGGTTTAAGCCACATTTCCCACCTATCTCAAGCATTCAAAAATCACAACATTTTAGCATTATTTGCATACATTCATAAGCAACCAATTCAACCATTTTGTATATATTTCATTCCACTCAAATACCACTCAATTCCTTACTTAATTCCACAACCAAAACATACCTAGTCAATGTACCAAAATCATTACAACTTACATAAGTTTTCAAATACATAAACTCATCATTTTATCACATACTTCATACCACAAAACTTCCCAATTCAACATTTCATATCCAAACCATCACATGAACATCAAATACATCATATGACCTACCTATTAAACACACCATTTAGGCCAACTTAAAAGGCCATACATACCAATATTTACAAGCGAAATCTCATGGCTAGATATTCACATCACAAAACATACTAAATACTTCTAGCCTATACATGCCATATACCATATATACAACTCTCAAAATGGTACCAAAATAGATATCCGATAGTGTGAGTGAGTCGCTGATGATCCCTGGATCCAAGCTAGCTTTATAACACTGTAAAACAAAGAACATTTCACACAGTAAGCTTAAAAGCTTAGTAAATTCATGATATAACATATTTAACTCGTCAATTAAAATAAAATTCTATCAATTAGCTAACACTTAATACAACACATCTTATCATACATTTACATAACCTTTCATCTACTTCATACTCAATATCACCAACCACATAGGTTCCGTACATACCTATATCATCACGTTCTTATCTATTACATTTATCACTTCGATGCTCGATACACTACTTCATTCAATCATATTTGAACATTCAATGAACTCGCACACTTAGTGCCAATTAATTAGCTGAAGCTATAATAATATCGCACACTTAGTGCCATTTCATTAAATAGACTTTTATCGGTATCGCACACATAGTGCCATTTATTTATCCATTGTTGTTATATTCTCGCACACCCAGTGCCATTTTTAATAGCTGTAGCTATTTCATTTCTCGCATACTTAGTGCCTCAAATTCGATACACATTTCACATACTTTAAATTATCATTCTCATTTATATTTATTTCATCACATACAAACATTATACAAATAATATGTATTATACACGAACTTACCTCGGATGTAAAAATGACAATATTAGTCGATCAATCGAGCACTTTGTTTTTGCCTCGATCTAAGTCCGAATTTCTCCTTTCTTGATCTATATGTATTCAAAATTAACTCATTTAATCACCAACACATTCAATTTAATACACAAACACATCTTTGGGCATTTTTTACACTTTAGCCCCTAAAATTACACATTTTAACATTTTAGTCCTTATTACACAAAACACCAAATATATAAAATTCATCAAAACCATGCCTGAGCAAAATTTTCCTATGATCCTTATCAGCCCTATTTATCATTTATTTCACATTTTAGTCCCTCAATTTCTCATTTTCACAATTTAGCCCAAATTACTCAAAATCATCAAAAATCACAATACAAAACATATTTATCTATCACTAAGCTTTCATATTTCACCATTTAACATCACAAAATTCATGAATTCATCAATGGAATCTCATCAAATTATCAACAATTTCATGAATTTAAGCATGGGCTAGCTAGAACACTCAACAACGATCACAAAAACATAGAAATTAACAAAAATCGAACAAAACACATACCCGAATTAAGCTTCTATAATGCCAAAACCCTAAATGGCCATGAACCCTTTTATTTCTTCTTTATTTTGGCAAATGTGAAGAAATAATGAACAAATTTGTACTTTGGTTTTATTTAATTAACCTTTATTTTACTAATTACCTTTTTAACCTTATTACTATCATATACAATCCACTAACTAATGTCCATACATGACATTTCATGAATTCAATGGTCCATTTACAAACTAAAGAGATCACATGTAAAGAGACACATCAATTCAGCACTTAATTAAATAGAAGGCCACTTTTACATTTTATGCGATTAAGTCCTTTTTATAAATCGACACACAAACGATAAAATTTTCACACGAAACTTTCACAGATATCAATTCACATATTATAAACACAGAAAATAATATTAAAATATTTTTTTGACTCAGATTTGTGGTCTCAAAACCACTATTCTGACTAGGGTCTAAACCGGGCTGTTACAATTATGGCATGCATTTGAGTCTGAAAGCATGATTATGCCTTTCATGAGTAAGTCATTGTATGATGAGTCGATGTATGATGAATCTGTGTCTATCTCTAGAGTCATCAAAGGGGCTTGTCAAGACTAAAAACATGAATAGCTGAAAGGAAAAGTCCATGGCCATGGTGCTAAAGACCATATCGTGTAAGACTGTAATTGGTGAGTCATGGTATTATATGGAAAAATTTAAAGAATGTTACTCACTAATGTGGTTTTCTGTGTGTCCCAAGAGAATTAGGAGCAAACCTCACTAAGTGTGAGTCTAGGCAAATCCTTATTGCCTAAATCACCAGTAAAACTCTAGACAGGAAGGCCTTTGTGGTGAGTACCGAATGTTAAGGAATGATTTTTTTGTAAAACATAGGAAAGGTAAGCCTATGTGGTGAACCTCTGAAAGGAAATGCCTCTGAGGCAAATTTCTAGACACGGAAGCCTTATGGCTATCTCTGAAAAGGAATGCCTTAGTGGCGCAGTCTAGAGAATGACCCTTATGCCAACCATTTGAAAGAAATGCCTCTGTGGCAGACTTTGAACGAAAAGAAATGAATCCATGGCAAACTAAAAACAAGAGAGAGTTACTTTCTTCCTTCTATTTAAAAACACCATTTCTATCTTACTTTGGAGCTGATCATGGATCTTTCTTACTAAGCTAAAATTAAGGATCGGAGTTTATACATATGGTTGTTTCATATTCAGGGTTATTAATTTAGACTTGCATGTGGATTTCTGATCGAGTAAGTCTGTTTACAAGTGTAGATAGTAAATGAAGAAGTAAGGCTTTGTATAAAAGTTAACGGGGTTTCTGATGATAATAAAAGTTATACGAATGAGTTTTGATGGTATCCCCATGCCTTATAAGTAATGATTATTGAGTTTTCGTGTTGGATGTTTGGGATCTAGAGATCAAGCTGTCGTTCGTGGATGAGTCCCTAAGCCAACTATCGAATGTAAGGTAGTATTTGTGATGTTTTTATAGAAAATGGTCAAACTATGAACGCTAAATGAGTCGTACATGTATAGTTCATGAGGAATCCAATATGTTAAGCATGAGATAGATGTTCTAATGATGAAATAAGACTGTATGAGTGCTTCTGGAATGTATGAGGTGATATGAAATGAAATGTATGTTAATTTCTTTATGGTGCCAAAGCATGAAAGATTTGTTAAGTGAGTTTGTGTTTGTCTCTACAGAGTGTTCTAAAGGGGTCCTTTGAGATTTTAAACACGATTCTCTAAAAGGAAATGCTCATGGCACCATATTGAGTAAGACCATAGTTGGTGGGCTATGGCATTTTATGGAAAGACCATATTGTGTAAGACCATTACTGGTGGGTTATGGCATCATATGGAAAGAACTAAAAGAAGGTTATTACCTAATAAAGTTCTCTGTGTGACCCAAGACGATGTAGGGAAAACAGCACGTAATGTGAGTCTAGGCGAATCCCTATAATGAACACGTTATAAAATGGAAGCCTTTGTAGCAATCTATGAAATGGAAGTCTTTGTGGTGACCTATAGAAAGGAAGGCCTTTGTGGCATATTCTAAAGGAAGGCCTTTATGGCAATTATCTGAAGGGAATGCCTTTATGGAAGACCCTGAAAGAGAGAAATGGTAAATACGAAAAACCCTGGAAGAATGATAAATAACTAACTTTGAAGATGGTAGGTATGGTAAACTCTAAGAGAATGATATGTATGGCGAACTTTGAAGGAACAGTTCCGTAGGAAAAGGTTGAGGCATATCCTGCATAGTCTTAAAATATGTATAGAGAATGTGGAACATGCTAGGGTATGTGGCAAATTCATAGTATGAACCAAGTAGACTAGAAGAATAACTTGATCAATAGTGTTTTGTATGTATGAGTCCCAAAATGGGAACAGTTAAGGAATCACAAAAGGGCTGGGTGAAGAACGTAAGCAATTTACTGAAAATACGAAGGGATTGGCATGGTCACAAAGTAAGGTATGACATCTATGGTATGAAGAAGAATGGTACTCACCAAAGTCAACTCGAAGAATGAAGAACAATGAGTTGATAATGAAATTTCCATTGAATTGTACTGAGAAATATAGGTAAATGAAGTTTAACTCACTAAGTTATCATGAACTTACCTCTGTGTATTATGTTACAAGTAAGCTAATTAGGTCTTTTCCAGGAGAAACGATGCCAAGGCTACGCCTGAGGTGGCGAAAAGGGCTATTATGCATACAGAACGTGTTGGCAGCACAATTATAGTCAATATTATCACTGAGGGCTATTATGCATAAAACAAATAGAATAATGTAATTAAGTTATGATATTCACTTGTAAGAACTCGCTATTTGAAGTATTGTACAATAGCTGTAATTATCTACAGGTACATCTAGTTGTAAGTTAGTTGGAACAATATTCTTAAATAAGTTGTAGATGTTGAAAATTTTGTATGTTTTGCTTTTGAGTAAGTTTATAACAGAGGGGTAACACTTAAGATCTGGATTTGGCAAATCAGATCGGGTTGAGGGCATTACAAATGTCAAATGGTTAAGTCGCGACATTATTTATTGCAACGTTGCGACATTGTATGTGTAGAAAGTAATATTGCGACATTATCTCTTTCATGTCTCGACATTATGGAAAGTCACAACATTTTGCACCACATTGTCCCCTACTACACTATTGGACTCATTTTAGCTTCTGAATGCTCCTTTTTATCTCGGATGCTTCCAAGCTTCTACGAAATGGTTCAAAATGGTTTAAAAATGTTTTTAAAGCTCTCCAATGGTCTCAAATAAATTTTTATGATTTTACAAATATGGTATAAGGTTTGAAATTTTCAAATATCTTCAAGGTTTTGTTTTGCGTGTATTCTGTTAGCATTTCCCATTCGTACTATATATCAGGACAGGTGAAAGATGTATCATTAATAACCAACAAATCATGGAAGTTAATAGAGCTACCAGACTCTAACTTATAAAGTGTAAATGATTAAAAAGAAAGAGAAATTGAAGTCTAATAGCTCATTTGATAAACATAAAACCAAGGTTGTAACAAAAAAAAATGATTTTTTTTTATTTTATTTTCCAATTTATTGGCATTTGTTGCAATTTGGTAATTTGATATAAAAATATATTTCTTTGTGAGTGCCATTAAAAATTTGAATAAACTATACTTACGATTATTAAACTATTTGTAAGTTTGTGTTTTGGTTATTCAATTTCAAACAGTTACAAAAATAGTCATTGAATTATTCGAAAGTTATCATTTAGGTCACTAAACTATTTGAAAGATTTCACTTAAGTAATTAGGTTGTTAAGTTTTTTTTAAAGTTCGACTAGCAAACTCCAAGCGATGATTCAACGATTGATATGGTGGATCAATATCCATCAACAAGTAGAAGAACATACTTAGATCCAAGTTGATCTAGTAGTCAATGTCAGAGGTTGAAGAAGGAGGCTATTAGAATTTTTGTTAGCAGATTCGTGATAAAAATTTGTTTAATAAAAAAAATTGAACTACGAAATATAAGGAAAGAGAGGTTTCAATTGGCGAAGGTAGTGCGAATAAAGAAAGCCATACAATTATGATTTTAACAACCTAATGACTTAAATAAAAACTTTCGAATAGTTCAATAACTATTTTATAATTTTTGAAGTGACCAAAACATAAACTTAATAATAGTTCAATGATCTCAAATATAATTTACCATAAAGATTTTCAAATTTCAATAGTTTGTGAGTATAATTATTCCTCATTTCCTTTGTTCAAATAGTCATTGTACCAAAAGAAAAGATAACACCGTATCCTTTACTTGGGTTCAATCTCAATTGATCTCATTTCCTCTCTTAATTATTAAAAAAAAATAAAAAATGAAGCAGTCATACCACCGATCTCACCAAGAAATGTCATATCAATACGACAAATAACACCTAATAAAAATAAAACAAATAATGATATTTATTCCAAGAGGCCGAATAGACCGATTCACAGTTAAGAACAGGGCTGATCAATTTCCAAATAATTGACATTGCTAAATCAATTTATATTTATAATTTTTCGAACAAATTAATTTAAATAAAATTTTAAAACTTGTGAATATATTGTCACAAATAACATTACCCTTTTTTTTTCCCCCATTTTGTGTTCTTTTGGCCAAATCCTTTATATACCTTTTAATAAGACAATCATCAAGAAGAACTACTACGGAAGATAATTTCCTTTTAGTTCTTTTCTTTTTAACAAATTCAATTCTCTCTAGGCCTAAGAGAATGGAAGAAATCCAAAAGAAAAATGAAAAAAAAGAAGAAGCTTCAACTTCAATAAATGGCTAACAAGTAAAAGGCGGCATCTCCACAGACCTGATAATATTATATGAAATTGAGAACCGATGTTCTCGCTTTGATTAAGCAGGAAGAACTAGAAAGGGCTTACAATGTTGCCAAGCTCGCAATACACATCTTAGAGGCTCAAGTCACAAGAAAAGTTCAATTTGCTACAGATTCTAATTCCATGGGCTTGGCTGCCAAGCCTCTCGTAAGACTGAAGTGCCACCAGATGCTGCAGGGGAAGGAGATGATGCAACGAAATTTGTTCCTGACACAGATACGGTGGGAGGATTCCCAGGATGACCTTGATTTCCAGTAGGAGCAAAACGTGAAGGACTACCTGTGACCCCCATGCTTGTTCGAGAAGGGTGGGAAACCTACACACATGACCAATAACTGAATATCTTTAGCAACCAGCCAAACGTCAAGAAACCCACCTTGCCTAAACAGATATTGTACGCTAATCTTAAGTTTGCATGGCATACCATTTACTAGGAGAGAAAATAATTTGATTTCAATACAACTCATCGAAGATCAACCAATCAAACAAACATATTTTCTTGAATGTTAACACTAAACATTGTGATCCTTTGGTGGTAATAGATCATATATTATTTCTGTAAAGTAGGAATATAAATAACTAAACAAGTACATCTTGCAGTAGATGCTTATCATCGTTTTCTATGAGGTCCCACTTTAACAGCTACATAGTGCATCTATTTACACAAAACACAAAAAAGAAAGAAGTATCATAACATATGCTGTTTCCTTAATTTGAAAGGCAAGGAAAAAGGCTCTAAGCAGGCTTATTATCTACCAATGTCCAGATGAGGGTGATTAATCTTCAAATTCCCATGCTAAGTAAATGTCAAGCATTTGACAGAACAGCAAATCATTGGAGGAAAGGAGCTTGTGGTGATTCATAAGGTATGCAATTGGCAATTTCCTAAATATGACCAAGCAGAAATAGGAGCAAATCATGGGAGGTAAGTTTTAGGGTCAGATCTTAACAAAAAGCACATTCGCAAAAAGTTAAGGGATCAAATGCAGGTTCACATAAACTTTAGGTTCCTAGCTCAGACCACCCACTTTGACATACAACATAACGATGTTGAAAAATAAAATCTATGGATGCTCATTTTTTTGGTATGTTACTGGAAAAAGAAAAAGGAAGAACAAATTTAGTATATTACCACATTATGTTGAATGTAGGTAGGCCTTCTAAGAGGAGATTCTGAAGATGGAGATGTACTGCTCATCCGAAACACATGACGAGAATGAACGTTATGGTTTGAAACATCATCAGCTTCAACTCCATCATTTTCACCAGCAAGATTAGCATCCAAGCCCATCCGAGGAGTGACAAGCCTCGTCATTGACCCTGAGTCATTTGTGGTTTCCACTTGAAGTGGAACGGCTGGACGATTCACTGTACCTTGTGTGCCATTTCTTCTCTTCAACTCCTCCTCTGCATTCAAGATCTATCAAGTGCTACCAATTAATTTCAGGAATTCAATTATTGGAAGACTGGTCTTCAATAGAAAGGCATTACAATTGAGGTTTACCTGCTTTAGTACTTGTACTAAACTATGCTTTTTTGCATTCAAAACCTGTAATTTCTCCTCAACATCCCTTTTCCTTTTTTCTTTTCCATTGAAATCATTTATTTTATCGCTTACCTAGCAATCCACAATAAATCAAGAACATTTCAACAAACAAGAATAGAAGTTTTGCACAAACATGAACACGGGAAAAAATCAGACTTGTTAGCACTTTAAAATCAACTAATATTCATCCATTCTCAACAGTTATGGTTACGAATTCTTAAATTAAAATTTCAGGCTAGAAAAACATCAACTAGAAGAAAAAAAAAGTAATCATAATACCTCTACATTTGTTTTAGCCTCCTCAGGCAGCTTCTCATCCACTTGCAAATTGATATCTTTCTCGGTCTGCTCATCTTCCGACTTCACCAAACAATCTCCACCGTCGGATCCTCCAACTATGTCCACCTTGACCTCCTGGAGAGGTGGTCCAGTTTTCAAACCCTCGGACGGTTCAGGTTCCAGTTTGGCTTTCAATTTCGGCTCAATAGGAGGCTCACAGGACACGGGAGATTGAATTTGATGCTTTAAAACAGAGTTAGGGTTAGGGTTAGAAGAAGAAGAGGAACGGAGACGAGAGAGAGCTCTGTCGCGGCGGTGCAAGAGAGATTTGAAGTCTTTGAGAGAGATTTTGGGAGTCGGCATTAGCCAGCGCCAAGATACCTCCGGTGCTCTGTGGAGGTTCCCTCTGTACAAAGAAATCGCCACCATTTTTGTGGCATAATCGAAAATAAAATTTTACGGTTATGGATATTATCTCAGGCTTTTCCGTAATAACCGCATTCAACAAACGACTGTTGCACGGCTTGCGAGAGCAAATAAATGTCAAATTTTGTTTTTGGTAAACTACACCGAATAAATTACTACTGTTTTTTTCTATCACTAAACTATTCCATTTTTCTTTTTTATCACTAGCTATTAAAATAGTAACGGGAAGCTAAATTCACAATTTTTTTTTGGTGAAAGATGAAAGAAAATATAAATTAAAACCTTGAATAGACGTATTAACCAATTTAGGAGGTACTTCAAAAATTTGAAAGAATGATTTCCAAGAAAAATTGATCTTTGCCAATCGATATGCAATTAAATTGCACTCCTTGGAAACATACTTAATTTCCCATTAGCCTTCAGAACGCAAAAGTCTCTTAATTCTTTTAAGCACGGTAGTGCTTGAATCTGCTAAAACGTCCATGGACAAAGCCTTTACTACTTCGAGACTATCAATCAGAATCCAGAATTTTGTATATCCCTTGCTTAATAAAATAAGAACTCCATCAAAAACGCCCTAAACTTCAGCCTCCAAAGGTGAACATCTACCCAAATAGCGAGTGAACCCCAATATCTAATTGCCATTTCGGTCTCTAATCACACCTCCTGCTGAGGCATTTCCTGAATCTCTAGCGACTGCTCCATCAGAAAAAAGGCGAACCTAATTATCTGCCAAATGATGACGAATTCCAGAATTGATCACAGTAGATTTGGCTTCGGCTAAAAACGGTTCAAAGTGTTGAGCCAAATTGAGAGAGGTTTTAATGATTTCATATGTCGTCCAAGTAGTGTTTTAGAAGATGAACAGATTCCTATTCTTCCAGAGTCTCCAAGCAATGATCCCAAAAAACCTCGACCAGGTAACTTTCTTATCCTGCAACGTATCATGATAACAAAGATTAATGTAAAACCAAATTTGAAGAGAATAAAAAAAAACCCTAAACCCTAAACCTGGATAGCTTTTCTGCAAGAACAACGAGCCTTCAAGCTTCCTTAGCCATAGAACAATCCCGGAGAACATGCAAAATATCCTCAGTGCCATGCTCACAAATAAGACATGCACTACTTTGTCCAAACCCTCTCCTGACTTAATCTGAATTTGTAAGAAGCCTCTGTTTAACTAGAAGCCATAGAAAAAGACAAACTCTTTGAGGGCCTTGGTATTTCCAAATGACCTTCCAAATATCATCATTAGTATTCCAGGAACTCTCTTTTAAGGCCCAGTAAGCACTTCGAACAGAAAAGGACCCTGAACTAGATCGAGCCCAGATAATCCTATCCAATCCCCCATCAAGATGAGGAGAGGGAATACTAGCTATGCGCTTAATTATGTCCTTAGGTAACCATAAGCGAAGCAGATCCAGATTCCAAGTGTGACAGCCCTAAAGTGACCCTAGTCGGAAAGCGGTTTCGGGACCGCTAAACCGAGTCACCAAATTATTTAAATATGATATTTATTGTCTAAAATATGTGAATATGAATGTGTGAAAGTTTTAAGCTTCGATTTAGTTAATTGCATGTGAATTTAGCTAATATGACTTATGTGTGACATTTTTGAAATGTGATAGGTTAATCTATAAGGATCTATTAGTGTATGTAGTCAAAAGGGTGGACTTGCATGTCATTTTTCCCCCCTAATTAGTGGTGGCCGGCCATGAGCATGAGGGTGGACAAAATGTTATGGCTAAAACATGTCATAAACATGTTGGGTTTATGCTTTATGTTAGGAATAATAAAATAAAGAACATGGGCAATAAAATATTAGTGTTAGTAGGAGGAGAAACAAAAAAAATGTGTGTGGTTGTCCCCCATTGTGCCGTACCTAGAAGAAAAAAAAAGAAAAAAAAAAGCTCTCATGTTGTTCAAGTTGGCCGAATAGAAGAAAGAAAGGAAGGGAAAGAGCTTGGAGAAAATCGACTATGGTGGTTCACTAGATTAAGATATGTTTAATGTTGCTTTGAAAGTTCATACATCCCTTGGATGATTAGTCTAAATTCTAACTATCTCATAGAGGGATTTGGGGTTATTAGAGAGTTAGTATTCGACTAAGAGGCTTCAAAAGTTTTAGTTGAAGCCTTGATACTATTAGCATGTTAGCTATATGGATGTGTTATGATGTTTGAGGTGTTAGATAAATTTTAACTCATCACCAAGTTCTTTAAGCAACCCAAGTTAAAAGTTTCGGTATTGAGGTATCTTGAGCATTCGGCCATGGTAGGAGGTAGAAGAGAAATATGGTTGTTGTTAGATGAAGTAGAGTCTAACAAATGAGCACATATGTGCATTAGTTGCTAGATGGAGAAGAATCGGCTAGCAAGTTGTGTGCTAAGGCCGAATATAAGTTTGAACATTATTGAGTAATGTATGTGTTTTGGAATTGATGGAATGGAGAGTATGCTTAAATTGTGTTATGAACAATTATATGTTAAATCAAGGTTTGCTAAGCTAGCTATTAAGGTGAAGTGCAAATGTTAGTATTTGATTTCTAGTGTATATATGTGTATTAGCCGAGTTTTGAACTTGAAACAAAATGGTATTTAGTCAATACAAGTGACCATATTTGTAGAATGTATTAAGTATACAATCGGCCTCAACATAGACATGCATATTCGACCACATGAATGAGTACATAGGTTGATGTGTATGTTCGGCCATAGGTAAGCATATTGATGGCTTTATCTTGACTTAGAAAATTCGGCTAAGGAGAATATTGGCTAATATGTTGAATTTGATTCGTGATTTCATACATATATGACTCTAATGCCTAATATATAAAGGCTAAGTACCTTGAATTCCTCTTTGATGTTCAAAATGATTAAATCAATTTATTTGTTAATATTAAGCTCAAGAGCAAAGGGGAACTAAATCCGATAAAGGGAAGGAAAAAGTGATCGAATAGCCATCGAAATCGTTTGACAACATCCGAGGTAAGTTTCGAGTAATGAGACTTAGTTTATGATTTGATTAAGTCATGACGTATGAGGATAACAAATATACGGTGATATAATGATTCTACTTGAATTATGTGTTGAGTTAATTAGTCTATACGTATGACGGGTAACCGTATGTGCATAGAGATCATGTCATAAAGCAAACCAAACCATGCTGTTTGTAAGTGGCTATTGAGCCGAAAATGGGAATGCTTAATAAGTGACTTGTGTTTGAATTCTAGTTATGAAAATGAAATAGAGATGTGTCATGATTTATTGATATGTGCATGAATACTCGGATGATAACCGGGCTAAGTCCCGAAGGCATTTGTGCGAGTTACTATTTCCGGGCTAAGTCCCGAAGGTATTTGTGCGAGTTACTATTTTCGGGCTAAGTCCCGAAGGCATTTGTGCGAGTTACTATTTCCGGGCTAAGTCCCGAAGGCATTTGTGCGAGCTACTAAAACTGGGCTAAGTCCCGAAGGCATTTAAGCGAGTAGCTATATCCGGCAAAACCCCGAAGGTACTTGGTTTGGGAATGAGCGATCTTGCTGTAATAATTTCAATTAATACGCTCGTAAAATCCCAACGATGAGGTACATTTCGTATATGCATTGGAGTAGTGATTTCGTTTAAATATTATTCGCTCAGTCGATTAATGAGCTTCCGGCTTTTGGTTAAGTTGATCCCTTATGTATGAATATAAGGGTTGGAAATGTGAAGTAGGACTGATTGTTGAGAATATGTGTATATGAAATTATCCGTTTAGTTATATGAATGCTATACTTCGGTTGTGCCTAATTTCATTGCTCAAAACTTACTAAGCATTAAATGCTTACTCCGTTCTTTGAATCTCTGTTTTATAGATTTTGGTTCGTCAGCTATCGGACTCGGGATTGTCAAATTCGAAGTCGTCCACACTATCAAAGCCCTTTTGGTACACTTTTGGTTGAACTCTGAAAATGGCATGTATAGGACTACCCTTTTTGTTGTTGGTCATGTACCCTTTGGTTTTGTATAAATTTGGATAGCCATGCGAAAATGGCTTATATACACTTTGAGCATAGTATTATAATCGTTTTGTATGTTGTTCATTAAGAGGTATGGAAATGTTTGGAAACGATTAGCCATTGGAATGGTTAATCATGATCATATTTTGTGCTATATATGCTAAAGGGCTAGTTGAATCATGGAAACTATGAAATAGGTAAAGTCTACCTTAAAGGCAGATGCTGACAGCAGTAGTGATGTAAATTTGAAAAATCACTAAAAATAGTAGGAGTGGAATTAAATAGTGAATAAATTATTTAATCAAACCTTGATGAATCTACTTTCATATGGAAGATACGAAACTATCATATGAGTCGTATGTTAAGAGATATTTAAGTTTTCGCGAAACAGGGCCAGAACAGTTTCTGGATTCCCTGTTTCGACTTTGGAAATTCATTATAAATTAACCAGAGATAATTAGAAGCCATGCCATATATGTATAGATTCATTTTCAAGTCTAGTTTCTATATAAACAAACGGAATCAGTATTGAAGCCCTGTACAGGGAGATATCCAAGTCGTAATGCATGAAGGTCAGAGTAGTTGAACCCTGAAATAGGGGAGATTTTAACTAATAAACTGTACTAATTGACTTGACCAAAAATTCTAGAAAAAACTTTGTAGATGTATATATGAGTCTAGTTTCAGGAAAAATTTACGGAACTGGTTTTCGAGTTTTGGAACTCGAGATATGATTTTTAAGGTGACAGTGACGCAGTTAGCCAACTCGTCTGGAAATTTAAAATGGACTGTGCAAATAAGTGAATTAAGTCTGTTAACCCCTCGTGTCCGACTCCGGAAACGGTCTCGGGTACGGGGTGTTACAATTTTATTGGTATCAGAGCTACGGTTTAGTCGATTCTAGGACTACCGTAATACGTTTGGGTCTAGCTATACATGCCATTATGTGATTATTTGATAGTGTGGTGATTTCTGACAATTGAAAATGTGTTTATTTATAGTAATGGATCCTGATCCCGACCGAGTGGTAGCTGATGATCTTGAGAGTGTAGCGCCTGCTCCCGCACAAGGGACAGCGCCGGCGGACTCTCAACCTGTTGCTAGTAATCCGAATGATGAAGCTAGACAAGCTTTTTATAGCGTGATGAATGATTGGTTTAACCAATACATTCGAACTAATACGGCTGTTCCACAACCTCCATTCCCAACAAATACCACCCCCGCACCTACAATACCTCCGGTAACTGACCAAATAAGGTCAAATAAGCCCCCAGTTGACAGAATCTGAAAACACGGGGCTACTGAATTTAAAGCTACGGACAGCGATGATGCCGAGCAAGCTGAATTTTGGTTGGACAACACTATTCGGGTACTCGATGAGCTATCTTGCACACCCGATGAGTGCCTAAAGTGTACTATCTCCTTGCTACGTGATTCTGCCTACTATTGGTGGAATACGTTGACTTCTGTTGTGCCCAGAGAGCAAGTAACCTGGGAGTTTTTCCAAACCAAGTTTCGGAAAAAGTATATCAGTAAGAGATTCATGGATCAAAAATGGAAGGAATTTCTTGAACTTAAACAAGGTTCCATGTCAGTTACCGACTATGAACGAAAATTTGTGAGGCTTAGCCGGTACGCACGAGAATGCATTTCTTCAGAAGCTGTGATGTTTAAACGTTTCGAAGATGGACTGAATGATGATATAAAGTTGTATGTTGGCATTTTAGAAATCCGAGAATTTGTGGTACTTGTCGAGCGAGCTTGCAAAGCCGAGGACCTTAGTAAGGAGAAAAGGAAAGCTGATATGGGAGCAAAGGAGTTTCGTAAGAGATCTTCGGGAAAGCCCTTTCAACAGTCATCGAAGAAATTTAGAGATGATTTAGGCCGATCAAGAGACACTTCGGGCTTTCCTAGACGAGATCGTGATCGACCCCCTGTGAGTGCACGAGTCACTTCGGTCGCCAGTGTTGGAAATGATCGTCGAGACAGAACGGAGTGTCAGTATTGTGGTAAATGGCATTCGGGGAGTTGTAGATTCCATGACTGCTCCTGTTACAAGTGCGGATCAGCTGACCACTTTATTAAAGATTGCCCGAGATTGTCTGAACAGAACGTAAATCAGAGTGGGAAACCTGGTGCTACTACTGCTCGGGGTAGACCATCTAGGAATACGGGCAATGCTAGTGGCGGTCAGAGAGGATCTAGAGATGCTACAACCAGATTTGAGGCTCGTGCTCCTGCAAGAGCTTATGCCATACGCGCATGCGAGGATGCTTCTTCGCCAGATGTTATTACCGGTACTTTTACTCTCTTTGATACTAATGTGATTGCTTTGATTGACCCTGGTTCTACTCATTCTTATATATATGAAACCTTAGCATCCAGTAAGACTTTACCTATTGAGTCTACTGAGTTCGTAATTCGGGTGTCAAATCCCTTGGGTCGTTACGTGCTTGTCGACAAAGTATGTAAGAAATGTCCCTTAGTAATTCGAGGTTCCTGTTTTCCGGCGGACTTGATGCTTTTACCGTCTGACGAATTTGATGTTATTCTCAGTTTGGATTGGTTGACCGTGCTTGATGCGGTTGTGAATTACAAAAGCAAGACTATTGATTTGAGATGCGCAAATAATGAGATAATCCGAGTTGAGTCTACTGTCTTGAATGGATTGCCAACAATAATATCCTCGATGTTAGCCCAAAAATATGTGAGAAAGGGGTGTGAAGCGTATCTTGCATACGTACTTGATAATAAAGAGCCAGAAAGGAAACTTGAATCTGTGTCGGTGGTTTGTGAATACCCGGATGTTTTTCCTGAAGAATTACCGGGTTTACCACCTGTTCGGGAGGTAGAGTTTGGTATTGAGCTTGTACCTGGGACTACACCGATTTCGATAGCTCCATATCGTATGTCACCAACCGAGTTAAAAGAGTTGAAAGCTCAGTTGCAAGAGTTGATGATAGAGGTTTCGCTCGACCAAGTTTTTCACCTTGGGGTGCACCAGTATTGTTTGTGAAAAAGAAGGACGGAACCATGAGGTTGTGCATCGATTATCGTCAGCTGAATAAGGTGACAATAAAGAATAAATATCCGATACCGCGTATTGACAATTTGTTTGATCAACTAAAGGGAGCCTCAGTGTTTTCAAAGATAGATTTGAGATCGGGTTATTATCAGTTGTGAATTCGAGATTCGGATATACCCAAAACTGCTTTCAGAACGAGATACGGTCACTATGAGTTCTTAGTGATGCCGTTTGGGCTCACTAATGCCCCTGCGGTATTTATGGATTTGATGAATCGGATCTTTAGACCGTATTTGGATCGGTTTGTAGTTGTGTTTATCGATGACATCTTGGTCTACTCAAGAGATGAAACCGAGCATGCTGAGCACCTGAGATTAGTGTTGCAGATTTTACGAGATAAGCAGTTATATGCTAAGTTCAGTAAGTGTGAGTTCTGGTTAAGAGAGGTGAGCTTCTTGGGCCATGTGGTATTCGCATCAGGTATTCGAGTTGATCCGAGCAAAATTTCAGCCATACTTAACTGGAAGCCTCCGAGAAATATTACTGAGGTTCGGAGCTTTTTGGGACTTGCCGGTTACTACCGACGGTTTGTAAAAGGTTTCTCGATGATAGCCACACCAATGACGAAGCTACTTCAAAAAGATGTTAAGTTCGAATGGACGGAAAAATGTCAGAAAAGTTTTGATCAACTGAAAACTTATTTGACTGAAGCTCCAATTCTAGTGCAGCCCGAATCAGGCAAAGAGTTTGTCATTTATAGTGATGCCTCCCTACTTGGGTTGGGTTGCGTATTGATGCAAGAAGGTCGACTTGTGGCCTATGCGTCGAGACAATTGAAGCCACACGAGAAAAATTATCCGACCCATGATCTCGAACTAGCTGCCATCGTGTTCGCCTTGAAAATATGGAGACATTATTTATTTGGTGAGAAGTGCCATGTATATTCGGATCACAAAAGTCTTAAATATTTGATGACTCAAGAAGACTTGAATCTGCGACAAAGGCGTTGGCTTGAGTTGTTGAAAGATTATGAGCTTGTCATTGATTATCACCCGGGAAAGGCTAATGTGGTTGCGGACGCCTTAAGCCGGAAATCACTGTTTGCTTTACGAGCGATGAATGCACACTTGTCTGTTCTACCCGACAATGTGTTAGTAGCTGAATTAAAGGCCAAACCATTATTGATTCATCAAATTCGTGAAGCTCAGAAAGTTGATGATGAATTGGTTGCAAAACGGGCTGAATGTGTTCCGAATATGGAATCAGAGTTTCAAATTGATGATGACGATTGTTTGAGGTTCAGAAGTCGTTTGTGTGTTCCAAGAAATTCAGAACTCATTTTGATGATTCTGAACGAAGCTCATTGTAGCCGAATGTCAATTCACCCGGGGAGTACGAAAATGTACAACGATCTGAGACGTCAGTTTTGGTGGCATGGTATGAAACGAGACATTTCCGATTTTGTTTCGAAGTGTTTAATATGTCAGCAAGTGAAGGCGGAACATCAAGTGCCGACGGGTTTACTTCAGCCGATCATGATACCTGAATGGAAATGGGATCGAGTCACGATGGATTTTGTATCTGGGTTGCCAGTATCGGCACGTAAGAAAGATGCGATTTGGGTTGTTGTTGATAGACTGACTAAGTCGGCTCACTTCATCCCCGTACGTACGGATTTTTCATTGGATAAACTAGCTGAATTGTATGTTTCACAGATTGTGAGATTACACGGGGTACCTATTTCTATTGTGTCGGATAGAGATCCGAGATTCACCTCGCGATTTTGGAAGAAATTGCAAGAAGCTTTGGGTACCAAGCTACATTTTAGCACCGCTTTTCATCCACAAACCGATGGTCAATCCGAGCGGATAATTCAGATACTTGAGGATATGTTGAGATGTTGCATCCTCGAGTTTAGTGGTTCATGGGAACGGTATCTACCTTTGATTGAGTTCGCTTACAACAATAGTTTTCAGTTAAGCATTAAGATGGCGCCTTACGAGGCTTTGTACGGTCGAAAATGCTGTACACCATTGTTTTGGACCGAGCTCGGTGAAAGTAAAATTTTCGGAGTTGATTTGATTAAAGATGCTGAACAGAAAGTAAAAATAATTCGTGAAAGTCTGAAGGCAGATATAACCATCAATCATATTTATATATATTCTTCTTTGATGCTAATGATTCACTTCGAAATCAATTCACCGATGAGTAAGTAATACGTACCTGAACATTTTAAATATATAGTACTTACCTGAACATTTTAAATGTATAGTACTTACTCGACGATGGTTTACTATGAACATTCAATATTGTAATCTTACTCAACTTACTGGCATTAAGCCTGTCAGGTCTTAGGACTTGAAACCAATTACCAGCACAAGCCTGCGGGATTTTAAACCCGGTATAATACCAGCTCGAAGCCTGCGGGACTTTAGCCCGGACATATTTTCAGCACGTAGCCTGCGGACCTTAAGTCCGGATATAATTCCAGCACATAGCCTGCGGACCCTAAGTCCGGATATAATTCCAGCACATAGCCTGCGGACCCTAAGTCCGGATATACATCACTGAATGTCATGCATACTTATTCGCAAGAAAATTCAATTCACATAACATCTCACAATCATAGTTCATTTATTCCATTCGAATAATAGAATAACATGGGCACCATTCATATAACTTTTGGCTCAATAACATACATAAGAATATATGTCCATTTTACTTTCCAAGCTTTCGGCTTTAAGCCTTAAACATAAATTATTTGTCACTCAACTATATTCAAATAGAATCAATAGATCGCAGTACAGTTATCATACACATATCAAGATATTATCAATTACGTACTAAATGTGACTACTCAAAACTTACCTCGGATATACTTGAACGGTTGCGGAAAGGCTACTCAATTACTTTCTCTTTTCCCCTATCCAACTTTGACCCTCTTTGCTCTTGAGCTTAAATTCAAAAACTTTAAACTAGTCATTATTCGACTATTCAAGCATTTCTTCAGAAATATAATATATATATTCGACTTTCACACACATAGATCATAGTAAGTTTATAAGAAAACATTAAGCAACTCCTTAACAAATTTTTATCAATGATTACCACATAATCACAAATTCACAATAAGCTGTCTTCCTGAGCAACAGTCACTACATTATTTATAATTGGAGCTAAGAAACTACAAATCAATAGCCATAAAATTTCACTGAAAATAGACTCATATATATTTTATTCATAAAATTTTCAGAATTTTTAGTTTGGCCAATCAATACCAGATTTTTCTTAAAGTTTCCCCTGTTTCACTGTTTGACTAGTCTGACCACCCTTTCCTACGAATCAAATTTCTAATTGTACAGAAGTCAAAATATGTTCTCGTTGATTTCATTAGAAACTAGACTCATTAAGATTTAATTACATAATTTATTCAGCTTCTAACTCCACTCCCACAATTTATGGTGATTTTCCAAATTCACGTTACAGCTGCTGTCCCAAGCAGATTTACTACAATTTACTCTTTCACAACTCTTTGCATTCATATTATTTAAACATGTATATCACCAATCAATTTCATCACAATTCTATAATTTCACTTAAGCATAATCTCAATACAATACATCGTGTTCAAATCATTATTCAAGTTCAAATTCGGCTAGCACACATATACATACTAGCAACTAAGTATTAATATTGCATTTCATACTATAACCGAATGTATAGCTCATCAAAATATATTTATTCATGTTCCCTTAACACATATTGGTCAACTAGATCATGCATTATTCTTTGGCACATTTGGTCATTAAAGCAATCACCTATTTAACTTTCAAGCATTTTTATACTAACATATCTCCCAAGGCCGAATTCATATACAACCTTTAGTACTCATTTAAAGTTAATATTTTAAGTAATTTATATACACAACATTAGCCAAATATCCATTTACTAAGCATTTTAACAAATTTTCTATTACCAAATAAATCACATATATATAACACTACTCATTACACATATACATCAACTATCAAAAATTCCCACTCTTTAGCTATTGCCGTATGCATATATAAGTCTTGAGTCATCTTTAACACATTTATCAATCTTCCAATTCAACTTAATACAAAAATAATATCATTTAAACAGCCAACACCAAAACATTTGTTCAAATGGACCTAGCTGAATACCTCACTTAGCTAAATGATTCACACAAATCACTAATAGCCAACTCAAATTCATCCTTAATTTCTCCTATAACAAAATTCATCAAAATTTAATAAGAAATACATCAAATTCCATGACCGAATTTGCATTTATAAAAAACAAAAAACAAAATCCTTGCATCTCATCAATATGTCCAATTGCAAAAATTACTTAATTCATCACCTAAGCAACATGAAACTCCATTACAATCACAATTATTCATTCCTTAAAACCAACATTCAACTATCAATAATTTAGCAAAACTCATGTAAATGGCCGAATGCTATATCCTCAACCAAAACTAAAGTTTTAACATGGGCTACGTAGGAAACTATGTAATTAGCTAAATTTTCACAAGAATTTAAAGATAGCACATGAAACATACCTTAATTTGGATGCTAAAATAGCCGAAAGTTTGATCTCTCCTATCCCCTCTTTTTTTCTTTTAAGAAATCGACAATGAAGAACAAGAGTAATTAACCTTGTTCTTTTCATCCATTTACTTATTTTATTATAATATAAAATTGTTATTACATATTATAATACATTTATATATATAAATACATATAAAATTTATACTTTTTCAACTACTAAACCACATGGCCGGCCACTATAAAAAAAAAAAGGCAATTTCACATGCACATCCTTATGATTTTTAAACCATATAGTAATAAGCCATCACATAAATACCTAGCACACTTTCAAAATTCTCACACAAGTCGCTTTCAATAAATTTCAATCAAAGCACCACAAATTCACATATGCATTTTCACACAAATTAAGCACGAAATTTAACATTCAATTATTTTCATGACTCGGTTTAGTGGTCCCAAAACCACTTCCCGACTAGGGTCAAATTAGGGCTGTCACAACTCTCCCCCACTTAGGAATTTTTCGTCCCCGAAAATCTTACCAGCGAAAAGGTTAGGATAACGTTCTTTCATTCAGTCTTCTGGCTCCCAAGTTGCTTCTTCAACCCCGTGTTTGAGCCACAGTACTTTCACTAATGAGATTTTCTTATTCGTGGTTCTTTTACTTCACGAGCCAAAATACGAACCGGTTCTTCATCGTAACACAAATCAGATCAAATCTCAACCTCTGATGGACTAATTACATGTGATGGATCGGATCTATAACGTCAAAGCATCGAAACATGAAAAACATTGTGAATCTTTTCAAGTTCAGGGGGCAAATTCAATCTGTATGCTACTGGCCCAACTCGTTCGGATATTTCATACGGCCCGATGAACCTCGGACTCAATTTTCCCTTATAGCCAAATCTGAGCACCTTTTTCCTAGGTGAAACTTTAAGGAATACTTTGTCTCTGACCTGATACTCAATGTCTTTTCGTTTCAAATCTGCATACGACTTCTGACGATCTGAAGCTGCTTTCAGACTTTGACGGATCACTTTTACTTTCTGTTCAGCATCTTTAATTAAATCAACCCCGAAGATTTTACTTTCACTGAGCTCGATCCAAAACAATGGTGTACGGCATTTACGACCGTACAAAGCCTCGTAAGGTGCCATCTTAATGCTTGATTGAAAACTATTGTTGTAAGTGAATCAAAGGCAAATACCGTTCCCATGAACCACTAAACTTAAGGATGCAACATCTTAACATATCCTCGAGTATCTGAATTATCCGCTCAGATTGACCATCAGTCTGGGGATGAAAAGCGGTGCTAAAATGAAACTTGGTACCCAATGCTTCTTGCAATTTCTTCCAAAGTCGCATGTGAATCTCGGATCTCTATCCGACACAATAGAAGTAGGTACCCCGGGTAACCTTACAATATGAGAAACATACAGTTCGACTAACTTGTCAAGTGAATACTCCATATGTACGGGAATAAAATGAGCCGACTTTGTCAATCTATCAATAACAACCTAGATCGCATCTTTCTTGCTTGGTGACAATGGCAACCCAGATACAAAATCCATCGTGACTCGATCCCATTTCCATTAGGGTATCATGATCGACTGAAGTAATCCCGAAGGCGCTTGATGTTCCGCTTTCACTTGTTGACATATCAAACACTTCGAGACAAAGTCAGAAATGTCTCGTTTCATACCATGCCACCAATACTGACGTTTCAGATCGTTATACATTTTCGTACTACCCGGGTGAACTGACATTTGGCTGTTATGAGCCTCGCTCAAAATCATCGAAATAAGTTCCGAATTTCTTGGAACACACAATCGACTTCTGAACCTCAAACAATCATTGTTGTCAATTTGAAACTCTGAATCCACATTCGAAACACATTCAGCTCGTTTAGCAACCAATTCATCATTGACTTTCTGAGTTTCACATATTTGATGAATCAATAACGGTTTGGCTTTTAATTCTACTACTAACACATTATCGGATGAAACGGACAAGTGTACATTCATCGCTCGCAAAGCAAACAGTGACTTGCGGCTTAAAGCATCGGCAACCACGTTAGCCTTTCCCGGGTGATAGTCAATGATAGGCTCGTAATCTTTCAATAATTCAAGCCAACGTCTTTGTCTCAGATTCAAATCTCTTTGAGTCATCAAATATTTGAGGCTTTTGTGATCAGAATATACATGACACCTCTCTCCAAACAAGTAGTGTCGCCATATTTTCAAAGCAAATACGATGGCAGCTAATTCGAGATCATGGGTCGGATAGTTTTTCTCATGTGGCTTCAATTGCCTCGAAGCGTAAGCTACAACTCGACCTTCTTGCATCAATACACAACCTAGCCCATGTAAGGACGCATCACTGTATATGACAAACTCTTTACCGGATTCGGGCTGCACTAACACTAGAGCTTCAGTCAAATAGGTTTTCAGTTGGTTGAAACTTTTCTGGCACTTTTCTGACCATTTGAACTTAACATCTTTCTGAAGTAGTTTTGTCATTGATGAGGCTATCATTGAGAAACCCTTTACAAACCGTCTGTAGTAACCGACAAGTCCCAAAAAGCTCCAAACTTCAGTAACATTTCTAGGAGGCTTCCAATCAAGTATGGCTGATATTTTACTCGGATCAACACGAATACCCGATGCGGATACCACATGCCCCAAAAAGCTAACTTCTCTCAACCAGAACTCACATTTATTGAACTTAGCATATAACTGCTTGTCCCGTAAAATCTGTAACACTAATCTCAGGTGCTCGGCATGTTCGGTTTCATCTTACGAATATATCAAAATGTCGTCTATAAACACAACTGCAAACTGGTCCAAATACTGTCTGAAGATCCGATTCATCAAGTCCATAAATACCACAGGGGTATTAGTGAGCCCAAACGGAATCACTAAGAACTCGTAGTGACCGTATCTTTTTCTGAAAGCAGTTTTAGGCACATCTAGGTCTCGAACTCGCGACTGATAATAACCTGATCTTAAATCTATCTTTGAAAACACTGAGGCTCCCTTCAGCTAATCAAATAAATCATCAATACGTGGTAACGGATATTTTTTCTTTATTGTCACTTTATTTAATTGACGATAGTCGATGCACATTCTCATGGTTCCATCTTTCTTTTTCACAAACAATACTGGTGCAACCCAAGGTGAGAAACTCGGTCGAGCGAAACCTCTATCCGTCAACTCTTGCAACTGAGCTTTCAATTCCTTCAATTCAGTTGGTGCCATACGATACGGAGCTATCGAAATTGGTGTAATCCCAGGTACAAGTTCAATGCCAAACTCTACCTCTCGAACAGGTGGTAATCCCGGTAATTCCTCAGGAAAAACATCCAAATACTCACAAACCACTGGCACTGATTCAAGTTTCTTTTCTGACTCTTTACTATCAAGTACGTACGCAAGATATGCTTCACACCCCTTTTTTTACATATTTCTGAGCCAACATCGAGGATATTACTGCTGGTAACCCGTTCAATTCAGTAGACTCAACTCGGATTATCTCATCATTTGCACATCTCAAATCAATAGTCTTTCTTTTGCAATTCACAACTGCATCATGTACGGTCAACCAGTCCATACCAAGAATAACATCAAATTCATCAAACGGTAAAAGCATCAGATCAGCCAGAAAATAGGAACCTCGGATTATCAAGGGACATTTCCTGCACACTTTGTCGACTAGCATATATCGACCCAAGGGATTCGACACTCGAATCACGAACTCAGTAGACTCAACAGGTAGAGTCTTACTGGATGCTAAAGTCTCACATACATATGAATGAGTAGAACCAGGGTCAATCAATGCAATCACATCAGTATCAAAGAGAGTGTGTAACGCCCCCACACCCGAAACCGTCGCCGGAGTCGAGCTTGAGGGGTTACCGAACATAATTTATCAAATTAAGAACTTCAAATCATTTGTTTCTACATTCACAGCTTTCTAACTACTCGCGTCATAGTTACAAGAAAAATCATATCTCAAGTTACGAAACTCGAAATCAAGATCCGTAAATTTTCCCTAAATCTAGACTCATATATCTATTTACTAATTTTTTTCTAGAATTTTTGGTTGGGCCAATTAGTACAGTTTATTAGTTAAAGTCTCCCCTGTTTCAGGGTTCGACTGCTTTGACCTCTGTGTATTACGAATCAGATATTTCTCTATAAAGAAATTAAATGACTATGAGGTTTGTTTCTCTTAAAACTAGACTCAATAAAGAACCTGTAAATATAAAGAAAAACTTCTAATTATTTTTGTAAAATTTATTACGAATTTTTAAAGTCAGAACAGGGGATCCAGAAATCACTCTGGCCCTGTTTCACAAAAGTTTAAATATCTCATAAATATAATTTATATGCCTGTTTTGTTCAATCCACATGGAAATAGACTCATTAAGATTCAATTTCATAACTTACTCATCATTTAGTTCCATTTATACTATTTTTAGTGATTTTTCAAATTCATGTCATTGCTGCAGCAATATTCTGTTTTAAGGCAAGTTTCATCTTTCCATGAATTTTTATGAACTAGATAACTTATTAAACTTCCATAATATCAAACATGATCTAAATTAGCCATCACCATGACTTATCAATATCAAACATTTTCTCAACCAAACATGACCATATCATAAAATTATTTACACAAAATAAGTATATTGCTATACATGCCATACTTAAGTTTTACAAGCCATTTACCCAGATGAAAGTCCTTTGGATAGTGTGATCGAACCTTCGACCTGTCCCGATTCCCGAGCTGGCTTGTTCAAAACTACAGTAAATAAAGAGGAGGGAGTAAGCATAAATGCTTAGTAAGTTCATATGTAAATAACAAGTAACATAACAATACAAATATACCAAACAACTTTAGCATGGTATCACCAAAACATATGTCATATTTCTAAACATCATTCATCATCTTACCACCTTATCGTTGTTGTATCTATTTTCAACCCGAGGGTTAAGAACATACCTGTCCAAAGTGTCCATTTCACAACACTTACCAAAACGTCACTTGCATCTTAAGTGTTCTTCCATTTCACTAGAAATTTCACCCGTTGAACACATCGGAATACAACTCGGATACACGGATAATTTGCACATAAGTGCCTCATATGTAATCAAGAAATCATGTAACCCGCCCCTAAGTGAACTCGGACTCAACTCAACGAGCTCGGGTGTTCGCATCCATAAGTGAACTCGGACTCAACTCAACGAGTTCGGATGCCTAGTTACATCTCATGAACTCGGACTCAACTCAACGAGTTCAGACATTCGCATCCATAGGTGAACTCGGACTCAACTGAACGAGTTCGGATGCTCAACCATCCTAGTGACATGTCACTTGTATCCTAATCTATTCCTAAGGTTCAAACGGGCGTTTTCCTCGATCACACATCTTTGCCGTCTTCCACGGAATATCGAAATCGGTACTTCAGTGATAGTTCATACTCATCAAGTAATTCACATAATTACATATTATTCAACAATAACCACAAAGCATAATATTTCATGATAATAATCAGCATCATATCATATAAACAACATTAAATTGCTTAAAATGACAATTATGCTACTACATTTACACATGAACTTACCTTGGTACCAAAATATAAAGATTTTGCAATTTAGTCCACAATCTTTTCTTTTCCTCGATCGCGACTTGAATCTCGTTTTTCTTCATCTATAATACCAAATTAATCTTATTTAATACATACATTCATCAAAACAGCATTTAATACGAACTTTGGAAAAATTACACTTTTGCCCCTAAACTTTTGCATAATTACACTTTTGTCCCTAGGCTCGGGAATTAAACTTTATTCCTTATTCTTATGTTTTATAACATGCTGATCATTTTTCCCTTCTATGGCAACATCAAATTCTCTCTCTAACATATACTTGTGACTATTAGGTATTTTTGTCGATTAAGCCCTTTTACTCGTTTTCACTCAAAACCGAGTAGCACAAGTTGTCTAACATAATTTAAAACCTCATATTCTATCATAAAACATCAAAATACACAAATTTCACCTATGGGTATTTTTCCAAATATAAACCCTAGGTTGAATTATTGCTAACATAAGCTTAATCGAGCTATCGGGATTCCAAAAACGTAAAGAACATTAAAAACGGAGCTTGGAATCACTTACTATGGAGCTTGGAAGCTTGAAACAAACCCTAGCTATGGAGAACCCTTGAAATTTCGGCCTAATGAAGAGGATGGACAAAAATTGGCTTTTAATTTTGTTTTTAATTCATTTTCATAACTAAATGACCAAAATACCCTTACTACTAAACTTTCCAAAAATTCCTTCCATGTCCTAATTTTGTCCATGAACTTAAAATTGGTCAAATTGCTATTTAAGACCTCCTCATTAATATTCCAAAACAATTTCATACTAAAAACTTCTAGAATGCAAGTTTTGCAACTTATTCGATTTAGTCCCTACTTTCAATTTAAGCACTTTAGGCATAGAATTTCATCACGAAATTTTCACACAATCATGCAATCATATCATAATCATCAAAATAATTATAAAATTATTATTTCTATCTCGGATTTGTGGTCACAAAACCACTATTCCGATTAAGCCCTAATTCAAGATATTATAGAGTGAAAGTACCGGTAATAACATCAGGCGAAGAAGCATCCTTGCGTGTACGTATAGCATAAGCTCTAGCAGGAGCACGAGCCTCAGATCTGGTCGTAGCATCTCTAGACCCTCTTTGACTGCCACTAGCATTCCCCGTATTCCTAGGTGGTCTACCTCGAGCTGTAGTAGTACTCGGTTTTCCACTCTGATTCACATTTTGTTCTGACAATCTCGGGCAGTCTTTGATGAAGTGGTCGGATGATCCGCATCTATAACAGGAGTGATCATGAAATCTACAACTCCCCGAATGCCATTTTCCACAAAACTTGCACTCGGTCCTATCCCGACGATCATTTCCAACACTGGCAACTAAAGTGGCGTACTCATAGGAGGTCGATCACGGTCTCATCTGGAAAAGCCCGAAGTGTTCTTAGATCGGCCTGAATCATCTCGAAATTTCTTCAATGATTGCTGAAAAGGCTTTCCCGAAGATATTTTACGAAACTCTCCAGCTCCAACATCAGCTTTCCTTTTTTCTTTACTAAGCTCCTCGGCTTTGCAAGCTCGCTCAACAACTACTACAAACTCTCTGATTTCAAGAATGCCAACAAACATTTTAATATCTTCATTTAGCCCGTCCTCGAAGCATTTGCACATAATAGCCTCAGACGATACACATTCCCGAGCATATCTACTAAGTCTGACGAACTTCCGTTCATAATCAGTAACTGACATAGAACCCTGTTTAAATTCAAGAAATTCTTTTCGTTTCTGATCTATGAACCTCTGACTGATATACTTTTTTTGAAATTCAGTTTGGAAGAACTCCCACGTCACCCGCTCTCTGGGTACAACAAAAACTAATGTATTCCACCAATAATAGGCAGAATCACGAAGCAAAGATATAGCACATTTCAGGCATTCATCGAGTGTGCAAGATAGTTCATCAAGTACTCGAATAGTGTTGTCCAACCAAAATTCAGCTTGCTCGGCATCATCACTGTCTGTAGCTTTAAATTCAGTAGCCCCGTGCTTTCGAATTCTGTCAATCGGGGGCTTATTCAACCTCATCTGATCAATTATCGGAGGTATCGTGGGTGCAGGGGGTGTATTTGTCGGAAGTGGGGGTTGTGGAGCAGCCGCGTTAGTTCGAATGTATTGGTTAAACCAGTCATTCATCACATTATAAAAGGCTTGTCTAGCCTCATCATTTTGATTGCTCGCAATAGGTTGAGAGTCCATTGGCGCTGTCCCATATGCGGGAGTAGGCGCTACACTCTCTACATCATCAGCTACCGCTCGATTGGGATCGGGATCCATTACTATACGAAAACACATTTTTAACTGTCAGAAATCATCACACTATCGTATTAACACGTTATGGCATGTATAGCTAGACTCATATACACTACGTTAGCCCTAGAATCGACTAAACCGTAGCTCTGATACCAATCAAATGTAACACCCCTAACCCAAATCCAATCGCCGGATTAAGGCTAAGAGGCATTACCGAACTAAACATTTAATTATCTCATTCACAGTGTCAATAAACATAAACAGAGATCGAGCTGAAATACATACTGATATTTAAGTTATACGCCATTTTCGTATGGCCAAAATATTTACAATTTCAAACATAGTTATCATCAGCCTAACCTATACATGCCATATCGAGTCCAAAATATAACTGTACCAAAAAGATCGATAGTGTGAGGAACTACTGACGATCCCCAAGTCGGTGGCCAAAATCAACAATCTATAAAACAGAGAAATAAAGAACAGAGTAAGCTTTCAAAGCTTAGTAAGTTTTAAGCATCACAAACAATTAAAGACTTATCGAAAATCGAAACATTCATTTAAACAGACTTATTCTCAATTCAAATTGCTTCATGGCCGAATACACATAAACATATACATAGATTTCTCAGCACATATTTTTCTTCTACTTAAAATTCATAAGATGCATTTAAATCAAATAAACTCATATATTAACAACATTTGACTGAATAGGTCATTGTTTTACTCGTAGATATAACAATCATTCACACTTAAGTATCATTCTTTAATACTAATAATTCACAAAATCATTGACTGAATGTACATGAGTACATAAAGAAATTTTAACATATAATTCATATACAAATATACCATGTCCGATTAAATCATTCTCATATTCGCAAATATAACCATCAATCATATTTATATATATTCTTCTTTGATGCTAATGATTCACTTCGAAATCAATTCACCGATGAGTAAGTAATACGTACCTGAACATTTTAAATGTATAGTACTTACTCGACGATGGTTTACTGTGAACATTCAAAATCGTAATCTTACTCAACTTACTGGCATTAAGCCTGTCAGGTCTTAGGACTTGAAACCAATTACCAGCACAAGCCTGCGGGAATTTAAACCCGGTATAATACTAGCTCGAAGCCTACGGGACTTTAGCCTGGACATATTTCCAGCACGTAGCCTGCGGACCTTAAGTCCGGATATAATTCCAGCACATAGCCTGCGGACCCTAAGTCCGGATATAATTCCAGCACATAGCCTGCGGACCCTAAGTCCGGATATACATCACTGAATGTCATGCATACTTATTCGCAAGAAAATTCAATTCACATAACATCTCACAATCATAGTTCATTTATTCCATTCGAATAATAGAATAACATGGGCACCATTCATATAACTTTTGGCTCAATAACATACATAAGAATATATGTCCATTTTACTTTCCAAGCTTTCGACTTTAAGCCTTAAACATAAATTATTTGTCACTCAACTATATTCAAATAGAATCAATAGATCGCAGTACAGTTATCATACACATATCAAGATATTATCAATTACGTACTAAATGTGACTACTCAAAACTTACCTCGGATATACTTGAACGGTTGCGGAAAGGCTACTCAATTACTTTCTCTTTTCCCCCATCCAACTTCGACCCTCTTTGCTCTTGAGCTTAAATTCAAAAATTTTAAACTAGTCATTATTCGACTATTCAAGCATTTATTCAGAAATATAATATATATTCGACTTTCACACACATAGATCATAGTAAGTTTATAAGAAAACATTAAGCAACTCCTTAACAAATTTTTATCAATGATTACCACATAATCACAAATTCACAATAAGCTGTCTTCCTGAGCAACAGTCACTAAATTATTTATAATTGGAGCTACGAAACTCCAAATTAATTGTCGTAAAATTTCACTGAAAATAGAGTCATATATATTTTATCCATAAAATTTTCAGAATTTTTAATTTGGCCAATCAATACTATATCTTTCTTAAAGTTTCCCTTGTTTCACTGTTTGACTAGTCTGACCACCCTTTCCTACGAATCAAATTTCTAATTGTACAGAAGTAAAAATATGTTCTCGTTGATTTCATTAGAAACTAGACTCATTAAGCTTTAATTACATAATTTATTCAGCTTCTAACTCCACTCCCACAATTTATGGTGATTTTCCAAATTCACGTTACAGCTGCTGTCCCAAGCAGATTTACTACAATTTACTCTTTCACAACTCTTTGCATTCATATTATTTAAACATGTATATCACCAATCAATTTCATCACAATTCTATAATTTCACTTAAGCATAATCTCAATACAATACATCGTGTTCAAATCATTATTCAAGTTCAAATTCGGCTAGCACACATATACATACTAGCAACTAAGTATTAATATTGCATTTCATACTATAACCGAATGTATAGCTCATCAAAATATATTTATTCATGTTCCCTTAACACATATTGGTCAACTAGATCATGCATTATTCTTTGGCACATTTGGTCATTAAAGCAATCACCTATTTAACTTTCTGTAACACCCCGAACCCGGCCCAAACGTTATGGCTGAATCTGATGTGCCACATTGAAGTTAAAAACCCATGTTTCGTTTTAGTGCTTTAAAAATCGCCTTTTGTTAAGCTAACAAAGTGAATGGGAGCTGGGCAGCAGGTAGGAATCCGTAACAGAGGAGGTGAGCCATGAAGGCTGCTTAAGTACCAAGCTCTTCTAATGGATCCAATCCTAGACATGCCCACAACCATTGCCACACTTGGTTAAATCGAGTTGTAATTTATTTAAGTTGAAATCTTTGATAAATCGGATACTCGTGGCGTGGTTTTATTTTGAAAACAATTATCATTTTGAAAACACGTCCGAAGTCTAGCCCATTTATTAACAAACAGATAAAATTTATTAAAAATAAAATAATCCCCAAAAAATAATTAAAATGGCCTTATTACAACCCAAAACCAAACAATAATATTAATAAGATCAAACTTATAAAGAAATAAATCGACTACTTATTGCAATTAAAAGAAACAGAAACAGTAATGTGGCCATCTCCGAGTCCCTCGCAGCTCCAAACCATCTAAGCTTAGGGATTACCTGCACAGTTAGAAACGGGGTGAGTTTACGAAAACTCAGTGTGTAATCCCAATAACAAACAAATAGTGAAAACACAGTATCAGTACAATCTGGGTCAAAGCCCTATTTAGTCTTGACATATAGTGGGCCGAAGCCTTTCGTTTAACGATTATTGGGCCGAAGCCTTTTCATAAATCATATCACTGGGCCAAAGCCTTTTCATAAATCATTTCACTGGGCCGAAGCCTTTACTGTAAACGGTATGGCCCATAGGCCCATTTCAATATCACATGTAATGTCAATGGATGTATGCAAGCCCATTTCAATATCACATGAAATACCAATGAATGTATGCAAGCCCATTTGGGGAGACTACTCAACCCACCATCAGCTACTCTCCACCCGTACCAACCAACACACCATGTGGGGAATAACTCAACCCACCCAACCAACACACCACTGGCAGAATAGCTGTTTTATCATATATCTAGAAGCCTAGCCTCTTTAATAACTGGGTCAAAGCCCTTTTCGGTAACTTGGGGCATAAGCCCTTTTCTGTAACCTGGGGCATAAGCCCTTTTCGGTAAACTGGGGCATAAGCCTTTTTCAATAAACTGGGGCATAAGCCCTTTTCGGTAAACTGGGGCATAAGCCCTTTTGCACTTCCTCCATCCATATAAAAACCCAACCCAATGCAACATGTCATGTATGCAGAATGTCATGCCCATATTTGAATTAAACAATCACAGTCAAGTCATTCATATCACCAACATATATTCACAATCAAATCCGTCAACCACACAGTCCAAGTCAGTCACTTGCCCACAAGGGCACAACAGTCATTTTTCACATTATTAGGGTATTGTCGTAATTTTACAAAATATCAGGGTTTTCCATGTTCATTACAATTATCAATATTTCCGAGTGTTTAAACAATGATCTTTAACCCACTTTATCAAATTTGGGCTTTTGGGCCCAAAACCCCTAATGGGCCCTACGAATGCTGATTTAGCCTACTTAACCCAAATTTTACAACAATATTAACCGTGTTAACATGCAACTTTTCCAAATTCCATTTTCTATCAATTCTACCCAAATGGGTCCGAAATCCCATTGGGCCCAATTTCAGCCCATTGAGGCCCAACTTACCATCGTGCACAAAATTGAGTTCTTACATGTTCCATCGATCCAAACACCGATCTTATCGTATTTATCACATCTATACCCAAACGCAACATTACAAGTTCCCAAAATATCGGTATTTTAGCATTTCGACTTCTCAGCAAATATTAATCTAAGCTATTACGAGGGTTAGTACACACCTGTTACGGGTTGAAGTTGAAACGTTTCCAAAATCAATCGCCTACGATAACCACCACTTGTCACTCAAACTTAACTAATCCAATATCAATATATGTAAATCCTAAGCACATCAGTCATACGAAACATAAGGGCATATTCGTCATTTTACCATATAGAGGTATTACGGTCACTTTACCCTACAGGGGCTTTACGGTCTTTTTACCTAATAGGGGTATTTTAGTCATTTCATCCTACAAGGGTGTTTTGGTAAATCTACAAACCAAGCATATTTCAGTAATTTTGTAAACCAATGGTATTTCTATAATTTTTAGAAAGTCAAGGGTATTTCTGTAACTTTGTAAATCAGGGGTATTTTGGTAATTTTACAAATTGAGGGTATTTCGATAATTTCACAAACCAAGGGTATTTTGGTAATTTTACAAACTAGGGGTATTTTGGTAATTTTACAAACCAAGGGTATTTTAGTAATTTTTTAAATCGAGGGTAAAATAGTAATTCTGTAAATCAAGGGTAAAACAGTAATTCTATAAATCGAGGGAAAAACGGTAATTCTGTAAATCAAGGGTAAAATGGTAATTCTGTATGTCGAGGGTAAAACGATAATTATGTAAATCGGGGGTAAAACGATAATTATGTAAATTAGGGGTAAAACGGTAATTCTATAAATCGAGGGTACTTTGGTAATTTTACAAGTCGAAGGTATTTCTGTAATTTTACAAATCGAGGGTATTTTAGTATTTTTACAAACAAAGGGTATTTCGGTAATTTTAGTAAACTAAAGTATTCTAAACAGGGATAACAATACGAATGGGCCTAAAGCCTATTCTCGGCCCAAATGGGCCCACACGCTCGTGTGGCCCTTTTAGCCAAAATCTAGCCACAGATATGAGATTCACCTAGCCTAGTCTAATATTTACTACACAATCAAACAACTTATCCAATTGGGCCCGTAGGCCCATTGGGCCCACATGGCCCCTTTCGGCCCATTGCAGCCCGAAGTAGCCATCCTACAGCTAGAGTAGTGAGAAATACACACCTGATAGGAGACTGGAGTTAATCCACACTCCGAGCACTCTTAGCCGATGCCTAACCCAACGAGCACGCCATACAGCGAAAGGGATCAGCCAAGAAAGGTACATTTACTCTCCTCATGGTTCCCTCTATTTAAAGCCAGCTTTGTATCCACTCTTATGTTAGCTTCCCGATGTGGGATCCCTCCAACATCAGAGTTTAAATTCAACACCAACTCTTGCCGCCTCCTGTTAGCAAAATAAATGCTCCTTGCTTTCCATGGGATTCGAACCCATGCCTCCCCTTAAATGCTTCACACGCTACTTGCCACTAAGCCATAAGGCTTTTTGTGTCACAATTTCTCCAACAATATTCTTAAGGCTTACCTACTACACCTAGGGTTTGATTGACCTTAAACCAAAATTTTTGCTAGAGTCCAGGTTTGAACCCAAGACTTCTCCAACACTTCTCAGCACACTTAACCACTAAAACAAGCCTTCAACTACAAAATTTTCACGCACAACAGAATATTATAAGCTGCCTTCAACCGCTCCCATGCTCAAGGCCTAAAACTTTTAGGCCCAAATTCAGGGTGTTACAACTCTACCTCCCTTAAAAAAAATTTCGTCCCCAAAATTTCCATCTAACAGGGTGGTCGTGTAACATCTACCCCACTATGCTACCGCTGCGCACTCTGATCCTACTATCACTATCACACTTCAACTAGAGCTTGAAACATCTCATACATACAACACTTATTCACTGAAGCAGACACATATTTATCACACATATATACAATTTGTATATCCAAACATCACATCCACATAAAATAAAAACCAAATTTAAGTTTAGACCAATATCTAAGGAATCCACAGTATTTCAATTTCTAAACAGACAAAAGTATTCAGAAGACTTACGGATTCGGCAACGAAGACTCGGTGTGCCACACTTTTTAAGAGAAATACTTCAAAGAGACCACATGGTTGAAAATAATTTTCTGAAATTCAACCTTTGAAAACCCAATTCACAGCCGAGTTGTTGCAACCCAGGCTCTGATACCACTAAATGTAACACCCCAAACCTGGCCTGGAAGTTTGGCTCGAATCTAGCATGTCACATTGAAGTGTTTTTCGAAAACCATGTTTCGATTAAAAACCCTTCTTAATAATTAAAAACTTATACCCTTTTTAAACCTTGTTAGAAACCTTAGCTGAATAACATTCTTAACAACTTTGTAAAAATCTTGGCAGTTGCGGAAGCTTGATTTAAAAACAATTGCGGATACGTGATGTTTTGAACAACAGTAGTTGCTTTGGAAAACCGTGTTCTAATACTAGCAATTATAAGAACAATAAGTAAAATTTCAAATTTGAAATCCAAAAAATTACAATAGCTTTACTACAACCCACATAAAACATTTAAAAGTAATAATCAAAACTATAAAATAAACAGTGTGTGTGGCTTCCTCCGAGCCCCTCGCAACTCTGATCCGTCTAAGGTTGGAAATTACCTGAAAGGTTAATAAACGGGGTGAGTTTATAAAAAATCAGTGTGAAATACCCCTACTATAAAAGGGAACAGTCAGTCATATAAAAGAATTAAAAGTCTGGCCCCAGCCTTACGTACAGTTTCAGTATCAATTGGGCCTTAGCCCACTATAACAGACAGTACTAGATGGGCTTTAACCCATTACAGAATAAGAAACATTATCAGAACTAGAATCAGAATCAGAATCAGAATCAGAATCAGGTGACAGAATCAGAATCAGTATCAGGTAACAGAATCAAAATAAGAATGTGAATGCAATCCCAACCCAATCCAGCCGTATACAACCCTGTACCAACCTTACACCATGTGGAGAGACTACTCGATCCACCCAACCGCTACACGCCATAGAAATATGCAGCATGGCTGCCAGAACAGATAATGTGACAGAGTCACCAAAACAGATAATCGTGGCAGAGCCACCAGAACAGATATATGTGGCAGAGCCACCAGATCAGATAATTGTGGCATAGCCACCAGGACAAATATATATATGTGGCGAAGCCACCAGATTGCAGCGAGGCTGCCAGAACACTTCCTCCATCAATATAACCCATATCCCATGCAACAGATATACATGTCATCGCATACAACATACAGAATCAGAATATCATGTCCATATTTGAATCAAACAATCACAGTCAAGTCATTCATATCACCAACATATATTCACAATCAAATTCGTCAACCACACAGTCCAAGTCAGTCACTTGCCCACAAGGGCACAACAGTCATTTTTCACATTATAAGGGTATTGTCGTAATTTTACCAAATATCAGGTTTTCCATCTAACAGGGTGATCGTGTAACATCTACCCCACTACGCTACTGCTGTGCACTCTGATCCTACTATCACTATCACACTTCAACTAGAGCTTGAAATATCTCATACATACAACACTTATTCACTGAAGCAGACACATATTTATCACACATATATACAATTTCTATATCCAAACATCACATCCACATAAAATAAAAACCAAATTTAAGTTTAGACCAATATCTAAGGAATCCACAGTATTTCAATTTCTAAACAGACAAAAGTATTCAGAAGACTTGCGGATTCGGCAACGGAGACTCGGTGTGCCACACTTTTTAAGAGAAATACTTCAAACAGACCACATGGTTGAAAATAATTTTCTGAAATTCAACCTTTGAAAACCCAATCCACAGCCGAGTTGTTGCAACCCAGGCTCTGATACCACTAAATGTAACACCCCAAACCCAGTCTGGAAGTTTGGTTCGAATCTAGCATGTCACATTGAAGTGTTTTTCGAAAACCATGTTTCGATTAAAAACCCTTCTTAATAATTAAAAACTTATACCCTTTTTAAACCTTGTTAGAAACCTCAGCTGAATAACATTCTTAACAACTTTGTAAAAATCTTGGCAGTTGCGGAAGCTTGATTTAAAAACTATTGCGGATATGTGATGTTTTGAACAACAGTAGTTGCTTTAGAAAACCGTGTTCTAATACTAGCAATTATAAGAACAATAAGTAAAATTTCAAATTTGAAATACAAAAAATTACAATGGCTTTACTACAACCCACATAAAACATTTAAAAGTAATAATCAAAACAATAAAATAAACAGTGTGTGTGGCTTCCTCCGAGCCCCTCGTAGCTCTGATCCGTCTAAGGTTGGAAATTACCTGAAAGGTTAATAAACGTGGTGAGTTTATAAAAAATCAGTGTGAAATACCCCTACTATAAAAGGGAACAGTCAGTCATATAAAAGAATTAAAAGTCTGGCCCCAGCATTACGTACAGTTTCAGTATCAATTGGGCCTTAGCCCACTATAACAGAAAGTACTAGATGGGCTTTAACCCATTACAGAATAAGAAACATTATCAGAACTAGAATCAAAATCAGAATCAGAATCAGAATCAGAATCAGGTGACAGAATCTGAATCAGTATCAGGTAATAGAATCAAAATAAGAATGTGAATGCAATCCCAACCCAATCCAGCCGTATACACCCCTATACCAACCTTACACCATGTGGAGAGACTACTCGATCCACCCAACCGCTACACGCCACAGAAATATGCAGCATGGCTGCCAGAACAGATAATGTGACAGAGTCACCAAAACAGATAATCGTGGCAGAGCCACCAGAACAGATATATGTGGCAGAGCCACCAGATCAGATAATTGTGGCATAGCCACCAGGACAGATATATATATGTGGCGAAGCCACCAGATTGCAGCGAGGCTGCCAGAACGCTTCCTCCATCAATATAACCCATATCCCATGCAACAGATATACATGTCATCGCATACAACATACAGAATCAGAATATCATGTCCATATTTGAATCAAACAATCACAGTCAAGTCATTCATATCACCAACATATATTCACAATCAAATTCGTCAACCACACAGTCTAAGTCAGTCACTTGCCCACAAGGGCACAACAGTCATTTTTCACATTATAAGGGTATTGTCGTAATTTTACCAAATATCAGGTTTTCCATCTAATAGGGTGGTCGTGTAACATCTACCCCACTATGCTACCGCTGCGCACTCTGATCCTACTATCACTATCACACTTCAACTAGAGCTTGAAACATCTCATACATACAACACTTATTCACTGAAGCAGACACATATTTATCACACATATATACAATTTCTATATCCAAACATCACATCCACATAAAATAAAAACTAAATTTAAATTCAGACCAATATCTAAGGAATCCACAGTATTTCAATTTCTAAACAGACAAAAGTATTTAGAAGACTTACGGATTCGGCAACGAAGACTCGGTGTGCCACACTTTTTAAGAGAAATACTTCAAACAGACCACATGGTTGAAAATAATTTTCTGAAATTCAACCTTTGAAAACCCAATCCACAGCCGAGTTGTTGCAACCCAGGCTCTGATACCACTAAATGTAACACCCCAAACTTGGGCTGGAAGTTTGGCTCGAATCTAGCATGTCACATTGAATTTAAAAACCCATGTTTCGTTTTAGTGCTTTAAAAACTGACTTTTGTTAAGCTAACAAAGTGAATGGGAGCTGGGCACCAGGTAGGAATCCGTAACAGAGGAGGTGAGCCATGAAGGCTGCTTAAGTACCAAGCTTTTCTAATGGATCCAATCCTAGACATGCCCACAACCATTGCCACACTTGGTTAAATCGAGTTGTAATTTATTTAAGTTGAAATCTTTGATAAATCGGATAATCGTGGCGTGGTGTTATTTTGAAAACAATTATCATTTTGAAAACACGTTCTAAGTCTAGCCCATTTATTAACAAACAGATTAAAGTTATTAAAAATAAAATAATCCCAGAAAAATAATTAAAATGGCCTTATTACAACCCAAAACCAAACAATAATATTAATAAGATCAAACTTATAAAGAAATAAATCGACTACTTATTGCAATTAAAAGAAACAGAAACAGTAGTGTGGCCATCTCAGAGTCCCTCGCAGCTCCAAACCATCTAAGCTTAGGGATTACCTGCACAGTTAGAAACGGGGTGAGTTTACGAAAACTTAGTGTGTAATCCCAATAACAAACAAACAGTGAAAACACAGTATCAGTACAATCTGGGTCAAAGCCCTATTTAGTCTTGACATATAGTGGGCCGAAGCCTTTCGTTTAACGATTATTGGGCCGAAGCCTTTTCATAAATCATATCACTGGGCCAAAGCCTTTTCATAAATCATTTCACTGGGCCGAAGCCTTTACTGTAAACGGTATGGCCCATAGGCCCATTTCAATATCACATGTAATGTCAATGGATGTATGCAAGCCCATTTCAATAACACATGAAATACCAATGAATGTTTGCAAGCCCATTTGGGGAGACTACTCAACCCACCATCCGCTACTCTCCACCCGTACCAACCAACACACCATGTGGGGAATAACTCAACCCACCCAACCAACACACCACTGGCAGCATAGCTGTTTTATCATATATCTAGAGGCCTAGCCTCTTTAATAACTGGGTCAAAGCCCTTTTCGGTAACCTGGGGCATAAGCCCTTTTCGGTAAACTGGGGCATAAGCCCTCTTCAATAAACTGGGGCATAAGCCCTTTCCGGTAAACTGGGGCATAAGCCCTTTTCGGTAAACTGGGGCATAAGCCCTTTTGCACTTCCTCCATCCATATAAAAACCCAACCCAATGCAACATGTCATGTATGCAGAATGTCATGCCCATATTTGAATTAAACAATCACAGTCAAGTCATTCATATCACCAACATATATTCACAATCAAATCCGTCAACCACACAGTCCAAGTCAGTCACTTGCCCACAAGGGCACAACAGTCATTTTTCACATTATAAGGGTATTGTCGTAATTTTACCAAATATCAGGGTTTTCCATGTTCATTACAATTATCAATATTTTCGAGTGTTTAAACAATGATCTTTAACCCACTTTATCAAATTCGGGCTTTTGGGCCGAAAACCCCTAATGGGCCCTACGAATGCTGATTTAGCCTACTTAACCCAAATTTTACAACAATACTAACCGTGTTAATGTGCAACTTTTCCAAATTCCATTTTCTATCAATTCTACCCAAATGGGTCCGAAAGCCCATTGGGCCCAATTTTAGCCCATTGAGGCCCAACTTACCATCGTGCACAAAATTGAGTTCTTACCTGTTCCATCGATCCAAACACTGATCTTATCGTATTTATCGCATCTATACCCAAACGCAACATTACAAGTTCCCGAAATACCGGTATTTTAGCATTTCGGCTTCTCAGCAAATATTAATCTAAGCTATTACGAGGGTTAGTACACACCTGTTACGGGTTGAAGTTGAAACGTTCCCAAAATCAATCGCCTACGATAATCACCACCTGTCACTCAAACTTAACTAATCCAATATCAATATATGTAAATCCTAAGCACATCAGTTATACGGAACATAAGGGCATATTCGTCATTTTACCACACAGAGGTATTACGGTCACTTTACCCTATAGGGGCTTTACGGTCTTTTTACCTAATAGGGGTATTTTAGTTATTTCATCCTACAAGGGTGTTTTGGTAAATCTACAAACCAAGCGTATTTCAGTAATTTTGTAAACCAATGGTATTTCTATAATTTTTAGAAAGTCAAGGGTATTTTTGTAACTTTGTAAATCGGGGTATTTTGGTAATTTTACAAATTGAGGGTATTTCGATCATTTCACAAACCAAGGGTATTTTGGTAATTTTACAAACTAGGGGTATTTTGGTAATTTTACAAACCAAGGGTATTTTAGTAATTTTATAAATCGAGGGTAAAACAGTAATTCTGTAAATCAAGGGTAAAACAGTAATTCTATAAATCGAGGGTAAAATGGTAATTCTATAAATCGAGGGTAAAACTATAATTCTGTAAGTTGAGGGTAAAATGATAATTATGTAAATCGGGGGTAAAACGATAATTATGTAAATCAGGGGTAAAACAGTAATTCTGTAAATCGGGGGTACTTTGGTAATTTTACAAGTCGAAGGTATTTCAGTAATTTTACAAATCGAGGGTATTTCAGTATTTTTACAAACTAAGGGTTTTTCGGTAATTTTAGTAAACTAAAGTATTCTAAATAGGGATAACAATACGAATGGGCCTAAAGCCTATTCTCGGCCCAAATGGGCCCACACGCTCGTGTGGCCCTTTTAGCCCAAATCTAGCCACAGATATGAGATTCACCTAGCTTAGTCTAATATTTACTACACAATCAAACAACTTATCCAATTGGACCCGTAGGCCTATTGGTCCCACATGGCCCCTTTCGGCCCATCGCGGCCCGAAGTAGCCATCCTACAGCTAGAGTAGTGAGAAATACACACCTGATAGGAGACTGGAGTTAATCCACGCTTCGAGCACTCTTAGCCGACGCCCAACCCAACGAGCACGCCATATAGCGAAAGGGATTAGCCAAGAAAAGTACCTTTACTCTCCTCATGGTTCCCTCTATTTAAAGCCAGCTTTGTATCCACTCTTATGTTAGCTTCCCGATGTGGGATCCCTCCAACATCAGAGTTTAAATTCAACACCAACTCTTGCCGCCCCCTGTTAGCAAAATAAATGCTCCTTGCTTGCCATGAGATTCGAACCCATGCCTCCCCTTAAATGCTTCACACGCTACTTGCCACTAAGCCACAAGGCTTTTTGTGTCACAATTTCTCCAACAATATTCTTAAGGCCTACCTACTACACCCTGGGTTTGATTCACCTTAAACCAAAATTTTTGCTAGAGTCCAGGTTTGAACCCAGGACTTCTCCAACACTTCTCAGCACACTTAACCACTAAAACAAGCCTTCAACTACGAAATTTTCACGTACAACAGAATATTATAAGCTACCTTCAACCGCTCCCATGCTCAAGGCCCAAAACTTCTAGGCCCAAATTCAGGGTGTTACACTTTCAAGCATTTTTATACTAACATATCTCCCAAGGCCGAATTCATATACAACCTTTAGTACTCATTTAAAGTTAATATTTTAAGTAATTTATATACACAACATTAGCCAAATATCCATTTACTAACCATTTTAACAAATTTTCTATTACCAAATAAATCACATATATATAACACTACTCATTACACATATACATCAACTATCAAAAATTCCCACTCCTTAGCTATTGCCGTATGCTTATATAAGTCTTGAGTCAACTTTAACACATTTATCAATCTTCCAATTCAACTTAATACAAAAATAATATCATTTAAATAGCCAACACCAAAACATTTTTTCAAATGGACCTAGCCGAATACCTCACTTAGCTAAATGATTCACACAAATCACTAATAGCCAACTCAAATTCATCCTTAATTTCTCCTATAACAAAATTCATCAAAATTTAATAAGAAATACATCAAATTCCATGACCGAATTTGCATTTATAAAAAAAAAACAAAATCCTTGCATCTCGTCAATATGTCCAATTGCAAAAATTGCTTAATTCATCACCTAAGCAACATGAAACTCCATTACAATCACAATTATTCATTCCTTAAAACCAACATTCAACTATCAATAATTTAGCAAAACTCATGTAAATGGCCGAATGTTATATCCTCAACCAAAACTAAAGTTTTAACATGGGCTACGTAGGAAACTATGTAATTAACTAAATTTTCATAAGAATTTGAAGATATCACATGAAACATACCTTAATTTGGATGCTAAAATAGCCGAAAGTTTGATCTCTCCTATCCCCCTCTTTTTTTCTTTTAAGAAATCGGCAATGAAGAACAAGAGTAATTAACCTTGTTCTTTTCATCCATTTACTTATTTTATTATAATATAAATTGTTATTACATATTATAATACATCTATATATATAAATACATATAAAATTTATACTTTTTCAACTACTAAACCACATGGCCGGCCACTATAAAAAAAATGGCAATTTGACATGCACATCCTTATGATTTTTAAACCATATAGTAATAAGCCATCACATAAATACCTAGCACATTTTCAAAATTCTCACACAAGTCCCTTTCAATAAATTTCAATCAAAGCACCACAAATTCACATATGGATTTTCACACAAATTAAGCATGAAATTTAACATTCAATTATTTTCACAACTCGGTTTAGTGGTCCCAAAACCACTTCCCGACTATGGTCAAATTAGGGTTGTCACATGAATGATGCATGAATGATATGTTTTGATGATATAACTTGTGGTACCAATAAGGGTATATTGGTTAGGCACTTAGGATGATTGTTTTAGCATGTTTTGAGTATGTTTGATTGTGTTTTAAATAGGTTAAACAAATGGTTTTTGAGTTGCTTAATGCGCAAGCAAGTAGGAAATGATAAACTTGTTGTTTGAGGTGTATTTTAGGTCCACATGGCTAGACACACGGGTGTGTGACTTCTCACACAGCTAGGCGACATGCCCGTGTGTCACCTGTAGGGTGCTTGAGAAGTAAGTCAGCTAGTATACGGCCTAGCACATTGGCGTGTGAGGCCATTTCGAAAGTTACATGGCCTAGCACATGGCGTGTGGCTTGGCCGTGTGACCCAAGTCAGAGAGTTACACGGGCATGGACACAGGCTGGGACATGGACGTGTGCTCCTATTTCACGAGTTACACGGCTTGAGACACGGGCGTCGGTCTCAGCCGTGTGACCCCTAAAGTTGAATTTTTCTAAATTTTTCCTCAAAATTTCAAATGTTCCCAATTTAGTCCTGAATCATTTCTAAAGTGATTCTAGGGCCTTCATTAAGGGACAATATTGTAACACCCTTTACTCGAGACCATCGCCGGAGTCGAGCACGAGGCGTTACCAGACTTATCTTACTTGTTCGGGGCTTGAAAAATTAACTTTAAAAGAAATTAATTCGCTCACATTCATCCAATAAATCCCTAGAAAAGGCCCTCGAGGCCCTAAAACGTGCAATTGGAACGGTTCAGGACCAAACCGGGAACAATAAAAATTTTTCGATTACTTACACAAATCAAAACAATTTATTTCACTATTCATAATAAAACTGTCCATCTGCATAACAGTCACTAAATTAATTATAACTCGAGTTATGAAACTCAAAATTTAAATCCATAAATTTTCCTAAAACTAGACTCATATATTTTCTTGCCATAATTTTTCTAGAATTTTTGGTTTGGAAAATTAGTACAGTTTATTCATTAAATGTTCCCCTATTTTACAGTTCAGTGGACTTGACCTCTCTTCACTAAAAACCAATTATCTCATTATACAAAAATCATATAACATTTCTGTTTGTTTCTAATGAAAATAAACTCACTATGGAATCTAAAAATATAAAATTTGACTTATAAATTTTTTTTTTACAATTTCTAGTGATTTTCCAAAGTTGGAACAGGGGATCACGAAGTCACTCTGAACCAGTCTTACAGAAATTTAAATATCTCAGAATATAGACTTTCTTTGCTTGCTCTGTTTCTTTCCTATAAAAATAGACTCAATAAGATTGAATTTTATATCTCATTCACCATTTAATTTATTTCTACAAATTTTAGTGATTTTTCAAAACCACATCACTGCTGCTGTTTCCTAACTGTTCCATGGCCAACTCGTACTCTTTCATAATTTCTTTACATCAAACCTCATTTAGGCATACATAATACCAAAACATGTTCTTAATTAGATATATCATAAGCTAATCATTAACAAATATTCACATGCCATTCTTTAATCATATCATAAAGACATACACACAAAATAGCCAAGTCCCGATACATGCCATAACTTAAAGTATTTCTAGTCATAAAATACTGAGATAACTCGTTGATAGTGTGAGGCGATCTCTGACGTCCTTACGATTTTCCGAGTTGGCTTTGCGATACTATAAAAAAGAGAGAAAAGAAAGGGAGTAAGCATAAAGCTTAGTAAGTTTTCATGTAAATAAATAACAACATTCTAAATGAATTATCAAGATAACCTGAACCTTTCGAACATGGACTTATCTTACCTTCCCTTTGGTACACTCTTTAAATTTTCCTTCGATACTCTAACACATGCATATAATCACTCGGTAAATTATAAAAATTAATCGAAATAAACTTTTTTTATCTCGGATTCACGGTTTCACAAGCACTGTTCCGTTTAGGCCCTATTTTGGGATGTTACAGATATGCATGCTTAATGATGGATTATGTTGTGATTATTGAAATATTTTGAAATGAATGATTTAGGTAAAATTTATTTGGTAATGCTCTAGAACCCTATTCGGAGATGGATACGGGTTAGAGGTGTTCAAGTGTGCCATTTTACTGTAATATTGTACAATTTAAGTTGCAAGGTAAGCTAGTTAGGAACCAACTGAATATGAGCCAAGATAATTAAAAGATAAGGGGATACTCAAGTAGGTTTCTTAGAAGTTGTAAACCTTTGGATAAGACAATTCAATAAGGATGTGTCATTTTTCAAGTCCCAATAAAGACTTAGATTACATTAATGGATAATCAGGTTAAAGAAAGAGGGAGTTTTCTTCTTTCTTCTTCAGGAAGCACCGCTATAAAAATCTAAAGAAAAACCTAAAGTGTTACCTTCTCTCTAAGTTGGAGTTGCAATTAGGATCTTTGTTAGTGACTACTCCATGTTAAGGCAAGTATTATGACTTCGTATGTTAAATTTATGAAAGATTAAGTCAGAATAAGTGCATGAATAACAAGATTAAGAGGTAAGGTTTTATATAAAGGTTATCTGGGTTTGTGATGATGGTAAAGGTTACGAATGAGTTTTAATGGTGTTCTTCTATTTTATAAGTAGTGGTTAATGCAGTTCCTTGCTGGATCTAAAGTTCAAGCTACTATCTGTGGTTGTCAGGTGATTCTCTAAGCCGACTCTTGCATGAATAATGTTCATACAAGATATTTCTGTGGAAATTAATCAAACTATGAAACCTAAGCTAGAAAGTTATAGCCTGATGGTTATGTTATTGGATGAATGTTTGTTGGGGTCAACATGTATAATTTGTATGGAATATGATATATTTAAACATGTGATAAGTACTATGATATTGAAGTATAGTGGTATGGGTACATCTGGAACGTATGTTATTAGACGTGTGTTAGTTTGGGTGTATGTTAGTGAAGTAAAATTGAGAGTCTTAAATGATGTCAAGGTATGAAAGGTCTGTCAAGCGTGTCTGTGTTTGTTCACCATGATGGAGTCTAAATGGGTTTTTTGGGACTAAAAACACGATCTCTGATATGAATCCTGAAGGAAATGTCCATAGCCATGAAACCTTCAGATAAGAACTAAAGGATAGTAATTATCTAATGGGGTTCTTTGCGTGTCCTAAGACGATGATGGGCAAACCTCACATAATGTGAGTTTAGGAAAATCCATATTGTAATCACGTCAAGAAAGGAAAACCTTTATGGAAAAACATGAAAGAAAAGCCTTTGTGGCAAAATATAAAAGAAAAAGCCTTTGTGGTGAATTATGAAGGGATAACCTTTGTGGTGAACCTTGCAATGATAGCCTTTGTGGTAATAATTTGGGAGATAAGCCCTTGTGGTGCACTTTAAAGGACCAACTTACATGGAAAATTATGAAAACAGTGCCTTTTTGTAGTATCATAGTAGGACTCTCAATGGCATATCCGAAAAGAATGATTCTTGTGGTGGATTCTATATTAAATTGTTTTCGTGGGTTCAGTATGGTTCACAAGTGTGATAACAAAGATTAGTAGGGTACAATGTCTCTATGGATTACAATAAAATATTATACAAGACCATGATTCAATTGTGAATAATGAATTGAAAAGATATAGAGAGGTCATGGGTTAACATAAGAAAAGCGTTTTTTGAGTAAAGATTCCAAATTTGATATTTGAAGGAGGTATTTGCTGTTTGTGTACATGATTATTCATGAATTGTGATAAAATAATGACTTAGAGTTATGTATGTAAGAGTAACGGTGTTTAGGTTGTATGAACCTCTAGAAAGGGAATAGATACATATTTATGAAAGAGCAGATTTAAGAATGTAAGTGATGTATCGAAGATGTTGATAGGTACGTAATGATTTCAGAGTAAGGCATGTTAATTTATAGTGAATGAAGAATGAAATTTGAGAAAAGCATTCACTAGAGACAAGTTGAAGGACAAGAAAAATAAGATTGTCATAACGATTCATCAATAACAATGAACAATTATTACATAGCTAAAGGATGCTTCTTTCACTAAGTTCTTATGAGTTTATACTTTTGTTTCAGGTTGAATGTGAGTATGTGCAAAGAGGAACGATGCGATGACTATGCCAAAGGAAATGGCGTATTAGGTTATTATGCATACAAAGCAAGTTTGGTGGCACATTCAAAGTATGAATTGCCACTGAGAATTCCATACTTGGGGTGTCGATAATAGATTAGGATTTCAAATCAAATATTGTTGTATTTTGATTTCCACATGTTGTAGTTGTATTTACTTCTTATACATGCTTACATATTCAAGTTAGAAATTTTGTAATCAAGATGTAATTGATTGTAATTCGAATAAGTAGACTAAGTTTGTGTCTGTATTTTTTAGTAATGCCCAAGACTCAAATCTGGAAAATCAGATCGGGTTGAGGGTGTTACAAGAACATTCACCAAGTTTAATTATTAGCAATTTCAGAAAAGTATGCAGAGAGAATACTTAAGTCACATAGGTATTCTCAACTTGTAACATTCTGTGGCTTAGAAAGGTATGAGTTCAAAGAAATTATGACTCAAAACGATTCAAACACTAGGAATAGTTACGCACATGGCTTTGTTCCCTTTCTCGCCCAATTTCATATTTAAGGCTCACCTCCTTATTTCTCCTTCACTCACCTTCTTTTTCTCTTCATATATTAGATATTAAGACACAACACAATATTCATAAATATAGTACCTTAACAAGTTGTAATGCAATATGAATGACATTGTGCTAATCTTATATGTGATTTTTATTTGATTACATTTTAATTATTTCCTCTTTTTCACTCACATTGCTTTTAACCCGTTTCATGCTTTTATTTCACTTATTTTGCTTTTAACCCACACAATGCTTTTGTTCACTTAGCTAATTTTTCATTTTAAGAACCATCTTCTAAGAGTCCTATACTTATTCAATCGTATCATTTCTTACTTTTTTTTGTTCAATTTTATTTTGAAACCATTGAGATGTCTGTACCTAAACCCTCAATATCCATGGCCTGACGTCTATTTCTTAATGTAATAAAGGACCAAATATAGGGAAATGTTCAAGTTTTAATTCAATCTTGGCTTCAGGTTTCAAAATTGAAGGTAGGTTTATTAAGGAAAAGTAAATAGGCTCAAATATGCAAACTATTCAAATTTGCATAACATAAAGATAGGTCATTTAAATACTAACTATTCAAACAATGCCTTAGGTCATTGATAACTCTAGAATATAGAGCTACCTTCAGTATTTTTAGGCTGATAATTCATATAAATTTCATAATTTTTATTGCAATTTTGTCCTATTGGATAATATCAAGGTAAATTTGTTATTTTGATTAATTTATATGTTAAATGCAAAAATTTTGCAATTTTAAGGTAGTTGGTACACTAAAAGGAAAAATGGACTTGAAACTCACCTAATGATGCTCAATGTTGCAACATCTCTGTAGAAAAAGACCTACGATACTGGGTTGATGTGTTGTCATCCATGGATGCCCCAGAAGACACTTATTGGACCTTGGTAACACTCTTGTCCCAACTCTAGGTTGGGTTAACAAAACTAAATAGCCCATTAAGGTGGAAGGAGCCCAAACTGTCAACTATGGAGGGAGGAGCCCAACCGTCCATTAGGAGTGCCCAAAATGTTCAAAAAAACTTGGTAAACACAAAAAATCATCATATATTTCCTCTCTACAATCCAAGGTGACCGTCCACATTCCCTCTGCAATTCAAGCATTTCTCTTCCTTGAATCAAGCATGAATCAAGCAATATCCTCAACCTCTCAACCAAAACCATCTACTCTTCTTCCACAATTCAAGGGTCGACCATCTACATAGAGGAAATCAAGGGATGACAAGCTAAAAATAGAAAGGACTCACTAATATAAAAAAGGGGGCTTTAGCTTCACTTTCTACTCACTCATTTACTCATTCATCATTCCTTCTCTCATTTTGCCTTCATTCATTTCCAATTTGAGAGAGCAACAACACACAATTTCAAGAAAGCAATTCATAGGTCCTTTTTAAGTAGCCGAATTCAATATTTTGAAGAGTAATTGTGCATAGGAGCAAAGGATAATAAAGGAGGAAGAGCAACACAAGTTGTGCCACGGAAAAACACCAGATTCTAATTCTAGTTTCTTTCCATTTAATCTTTTTGTTTTTTTTAAAGTTGATAAACATGATTTCCAATTATTATTCTGGTTTCAATTTAATTAAAGTGACTTAATTCTATTGATGTTAGATTGATTGCGTTCTCTTAGCTCAGATTGTTAATACTTTGTTGATGTTATTATGTGCTTTGGTTGCTTATTCATTCAAATAAAATCGTGATCATGCTACTCATGCATTATGAATATAGGGAAGAAAATGAATTAATTATTTAATCCAAACAAGATGGTAATTAATTGACAAAATATTTGAGTGGTTGTAACAGGGTTTATGCAAGTGTACACAGTCATTCAAGTAATAAGTAAGTAAAATGATTTATCAGCTCCACAGGGATTGTATAAGCTTAACCAAATATTTGTAAAATTATAACTTCACAATTTGATGAAAAAATTCAATAATTTGAATGGTGATGATTAAACTAAGTAAATTAATTAGATGCAAAGGTTAATCCCTATGCAATTCTAATCTAGATGCAATTTACCTAAATGTATGAATGAATGGCTTTAGAAGCAAAAACAATCAACATTAAATGGGTTAGGATAATTATATTAATCAACTCAATTTACTTTATCATGCTTAACAATGCTCGAAAATACTTCCACGGCAACTCGATCTTTCATGAGTTTGGAAACCAAATTAAGTCCTTTTGGAATCTTTTACTTAGTTAAATATGCATTTTACTGATCATATTAACTAAGGGCTTAGCATTTATGTAAGGCCACAGGGACATTTAAATTTGCAACAATTTAATTACATAAAATTAAAAACTATGCAAGGCAATAGAGCAAACTAAAGATATTACGAATCTCAACTTAATCGGGTTTAATACTTAAATTGACCATTGCATGTTTCAATTATGTGTCTACTAGCCGTCGTTTGGTTAGGATCGCTCAGCTAATCTAAGTGCATCCAATCATGCATGAATGAAATGCTTCATGATATTAATTGAAAACATGATTGACTGAGGCCTAAACATGTTAAACATGAATAAATAGATCTTATTGAATTAACATAATCATCCTATCAAATAGGATTTAGAATATCATTGTTGATGTAAAAAATAATAAACTCAAATCAAACATGATTAAAATAAATAACAAGATGAAAGAGTAAACTCTATTCAATTTAGCAGTCTTTCAGATCTATTTTGACTAATGTGCTCCTCTGTTCTGCTTGATGCTTCTTTTGCTAAGTGTTTAAGGGGTAGCCGACTAAGGAGTGCTTTTTACAAAGCTTTTGAAGCTAAAGAATGGAGGAGGGATGGACGGCTATGCAAGGGAAAATGGGAAAAAGAGTTGAGATAGAAACTAGTGAGAGTGAGAGAGGAATGATGAGGGATGATGGATAATCTTAGAAGTGAAGGATGGCAAGGTTTTTATAGGTGAAGGTAAGGGGTTGATTTACTAAAAATAGGTTTATATTTCCTTCTTTCCCTCTCTCATGTGGCCAGCCATGCTTCAAGGAACAAGGGATAACCAAGTCTTCTCAATTTGAATTTCAAATTCAAGCTAAAAGTAGCTATAGAGTGGACGGTTTCAAAAGAGAAGTTGTTGGGTTGAATTCTAATTATTTTCCAATTATACGCACCTTCAATTAATTATCCCAAAACATATTTTGGGTAGCCACCTTTAAGTACCGATTTTGGGCTCTTAGTTTCCCTTGTTAGATGGTTCTCCAGTCCAAAACTCAATAGACATGTCCATCTTTCAACACATTCTTTATTGGGTCAAGTAGTCAACCTCATGCCCCGAATTGCATGGTCTTGTCATCCACATGGATAACTTGTACATGTCCATGCTTTATTTATTTAAATCATGTCTCCAATGGACCTCCTGCATAGTAAAAAATACATACATTAATAAATTAACATGAATTAATATAAAATATGCATGAAAATCATGTAATTAAGCATAATTTCACATACTTCCTAACTTCATGTTTAGCATTACTAATTAAGTAAAATTCCTTTATTTGAATAATAATTACTCAAGATAAACATATTTATTAAGTAAAAAGGTGGTAAAAATATATAGAAAAACCCTATATATTTTGAGTTTACAAGCCCCCAAACTTAAATCACTCCTCGTCCCGAGTAATGTTCATGCACAGCTTTTTTTTGCTAAGGCAATTTTGCAAAATAATAAAGCAGCATCAATCTTCGCACATAATCATGCATCGACAAAATCATGCTAAAAATATTCTTTATTGATAAGTAGCTTGAATACAAATATTATTTCTAACTTTATACTAAGTACATCATAATATCAACATGAATCATAGTTTGCATGCATTTTCAAAGTCATACATAACATTCACCAATCAATATGCTTTTCTTATCAAGTAAACACAGCAATCCGAAGGTTTAACTAGTGTCTTCATATGTTGAACTTAGTAATTCCTCTCCACTAATGTAGTCGGTATAATCATCCAATCAATAGGTCTTTTATTAGATTGTAATGGGGCTAGGCTAAAGGTAGGAATAAAAAGAAGTGATTTTTAGGTTCAAAACATCTTAATCCTAACTTTATCTTGGATTCTTTTCGTGTCTCAACCGTCATATAATTGGGTCTTTTGAACACCCCCAAACTTATTCTGAGGTCATACTCAACCTTTATTATTTTTAAGACTTTTAACAAACTTCGATCTTTATTTTTGAGAATTTGAGCAATCTTTTCTTTGCTTTTTATTCTTCTGAACAAACTTGCAATCATCATTTTCTTGAATCATGTGAAGAGCATGTACATCATTTTGTATTTTTCCTCAACTTTGATCACTAAGACAAATTTTGGTTAAGATAGGTGCAAAAGAATAGGATAAAAATAAAAAAAAGATGATAGTTTGGCTTATAATGTAGGTAATTTGCAATAAATAGGCCATTAAGCTCAAAAATTAAGTTTCAAGGGTTAAATTCATAAGGTTGACTTGAAAGGCTCAAACGATCCAAATAAAGTGTGTCTATATTATAGTAGATTCTTATACCTCCTAGGCTTTTGCCTTAAGAAAGTTACTAAGTCAATTCTAACAACTTAAACCTTCATACATGTCTATTTCTAAATAAATCAAATTTTCATGGAAAATCCTACATAAGACTAAGATCACACAAGCATTCCATCACTGAAGATAACATACGTATAACTTAAATAAAATAAAAAATCTTGCTTGCATTTGAACATACTTATGAACAAAAATTCTTTTTGAACATTCATTTATTTCAACATACTTAAGTAAAAAGATTGAGACATACTTTAAAATTTATGCAAAATGTCTTATTAAATTAAAAAGAAGCAATGTCCTCATTGCAAAAACAAATTAATGAATGAAAACTGGACACCAGGTAGGGTTGCAAGAAAAGAGTGGTGATTCATAAAGACTGCTTAAGTACCAAGTCTTTCTCTACAATCCAATCCTAGAAATGTTCATTCCCATTACCACATCACTTTATTTTTTCTATTGAAGAGGCATTGAGCTTATTTTATTCATGCTTGCTATTTTATTATGTTAAAGCAAAATACTATCTAAGAAAAAAAGAAATACCTAAAAAGAAATAAAAACTAAAGAAAAAGAATTCCCTCCTTTTTATTTATTTGACTCATCCTCCTCATTTTCCTCATCTTCCTCCTTTGATGCTCCGTCCTTACTTTCTTTATCATATTCCTTCCATGAATTGAAGATATAATCTAGGAACTCAGGAAAAAAATAGTTAGATATGTTTCTAAAAGTATTTCTTATAGAATCATCTCTAACTTTTGCATATTTCCAATAAGCCTGTTGTTGGTTATGCATAAACTTCATCATATCCATCATAGTTGACAATTCTAATTTCATTACCGTGTTTGAAGAAGTGGGCATTAGAATACTCAACTCAAGATAAATACTTGGTTAAACTAGATCATTAAAATTTGGCTCATCCCTTGGTTCGGAAACATCTGGTTCCTTCATCGGTTCAAGCTCATTCAACTCTTGTAACAACCCATTTTTCAGTGATGTTGGAAACAGTGATTTCGGGGCCACCAAATTCGATGAGTAAGTTTGTAAATATTATTTATTTAATATTTACAAGTCAAATATGGTTTGAAAAATATTTTTTATTTGATAATTTATGTTATATAAACGAGTTATTAAGTTTAAGTGGTATGACCCTAAGGTCAAGTGATTTTAGAAAATGAGGTATCGGGACCTCATTTCTATAAACTAAGCGGTAAATATTTTTATAAATATTTATGGAGTGTCATTATGGTGTTATTAAAGTTTCATTGAAAAATTTTAATGTTTTGATAGTTAATTGATTAAAAAGGACTAAATTTGTAAAAGTTAAAAAAGTCAATCGCTATTAGTTTAAATGTGTTAAATTGATTAAAGAATTATAATTGGGTGGCCTTAAATGGGTAAATTACCCATTCTTTAGTTGGTGGACGGTTAAAGCTTCATTTTCTTTTAATTTTATGTGTGTTATATGTTATTATATTATTATTAAATGATAAAAATAAAATAAAGGTTAATAAAATAAGAAAACATAATAGTTTTCTTCTCCATTTGGTTTTGTTCATCACTGAATCACCATGGGAGAGTTTGAAGTTCGGCCAACCATGTTTCCTTGCATGTAAGTCTCTAAGCTACCTGTTTCTAATAATTTTGATGTTTTTAAGATCGTTGCAACTAGGTCCATCTAGCCCGTATCTTCGATTTTGAAATTGTTAAAGATTTTGAATGTTGCCATTGATGAATCTTGTGATTTTTGATGTTAAATGATGAATTTGAAATGTTGATTCATAATTAAAAGTAATTTGTCAAGTGATTTTTGATGAATTTATAGATTAGGGACTAAATTATTAAAATAGTAAAAATACAAGGATTTGATGTGAAATAAATACAAATGTGGGCTGTTTTGGGTGCCATGAACATTCGGATAAGCTTAAATTTGGAAAAAAAAAGGTTAATTTGCATGTTTTTGGCTCAAATAAAAGTAAACTTTAGGGGAAACTTTGTAAAAATGTCAAACATGAATAAATTGCATAAAATACATTTTTTATCATCTAAATTAATAGATTGAATGAAATTATTAATTTAGATCAAGATCAAGTGGAAAATTGAGGAGAATGTAAAATTACTAAAATACCCCTGTACTTTGACATTTCTGCAATTTAGCCAGGTAAGTTCGTATGAACTATAAACACTTAAATGTGAGTTAAATTGACCGTTTAATGTGCAATTCTATTGTACATGAATGAATATATAGATGTTATTATTCAATTTATTATGTCATGAAACGATAGAAATTCAATGACATACAACGACTATCGAGTCCTGTTTGAACCTTAGGAATTCATAGGATACAAATGAAATGTCATTAGGGTTTACATGATTCGGGTACTGGTCTTGAATATCCTATCGATGGCTGAGGTCCGGCATGTGTTGTGGATACTCCACATCTTGTGTAAGGACACTTATTCACAGCTCGTGTGAGCACACTTATTCATAGCTTGTGTGAGCACATATGTACATGAATTGATGGATTATGGTTATATGAGTTAGCACACTTTGTGTGAGCTATCACGGGTATCCAATGACATTCTATTCGGTTCAACGAGCATGAATTGGAAAGGAAACAAAAAATGTTCAATATAAGCAAATACATGTATACATGAAATATATTGAAATGATGAGATACATGGTAATCATGTTATGTTATGAAGGATGTTATAATAAATTGAATCATATTCAAGTATAATGGTTATCCATGTTGAATTCATGTGAAATATGTTCAAGTATGCTAACATGTGTTGGTGTTTGATGGTTAGTCATGTGTCAAGCTATTGGTTGAATTGTATTATGTTTACTTATAAGTTATGGATTGAAATGGTAAGTGCCCAAATGGAAATATGCTTGTGCTCATGAAAGAATGGTAATGTAACACCCCATACTCGAAACCCACGCTGGAGCGAAATACGAGGCATTACTTAACTCGATCTCATACGTACAAATGTTCCCCAAGTCTCTAAAACTTGGGCCCATATTAGAACTCTTTCAATTTCTACTTTAAACTTCTTATTATGGGCCTATGAGCCCCAAATCAACCATTGAAAACTATTCAGGATTAACCTAAGTTCTTAAACAATCTATATAAATTTTGACTTTGAAACAGGGCACACGCCCATGTGGAAGGGCAACAGACCTGTGGGCCATTTCAACATGGTCGTGTTGATGGCCCTTGTGGCTCACACAGCCTAAGCAATACAAGGAAACACCTGTGTCCTCCACACCTACATGGGTTTTCACATGGCCTGGCACAAGCCCGTGTGCCTGGCCCGTGTCCTTCACACGGCCATGACACGCTCGTATCCTAGCCTGTGTGCAAAAACAATGACATTCTGTTTCTGACGTCAGCACCCCTAAAATGACACACAGCCAAGGTATACGCTCGTGTGCTAGACCGTGTCCCTCACACGGTTGAGACACACAGTCGTGTCTCTGCCCGTGTGTTTACTATCATGCATACTGACTTGAAATTTTTACGTGCAGGGAATACACGTCCGGACCACACGTGTAACGCCCTCACGCTCAAGACCATCTCCAGAGTCGAGCTTGAGGTGTTACTAAACTTAATTCATTAATTTAACAGCTCAAACAATTTATTTTTAAAATTTCCAGACAAGCTGGCCAACTGCATCATAGTTGCTTAGAAATTTATATCTCAAGTTCCGAAACTCAAAATTAAGATCCATAAATTTTTCCTGAAACTAGACTCATATATATATTTACTAATTTTTTTTCTAGAATTTTTGGTCGAGCCAATTTGTACAGTTTATTAGTTAAAATCTCCCCTATTTCAGGGTTCGACTACTCTGACCCCTATGTATTACAAATCAGATATCTCCCTGTACAGAGTTTCAATAACTATGATGTTTGCTTCTTATAAAACTAGACTCAATAAGGATTTCATACATGTAATATAAAACTCCTAATTGTTTTTTTAAAATTTATAGTGAATTTTTAAAGCCAGAATAGGGGATACAGATACCACTCTAACCCTGTTCCACCAAACTTAAATATCTCACAAAATATAACTCATATACCTGTTTTGTTCCATCCATATGAAAATAGACTCATCAAGCTTAAATTTCATAACTTACTCATCATTTAATTCCATTTATACTATTTTTAGTGATTTTTAAAATTTACATCACTTCTGCTGTCAGATTCTATTTTATGGCAAATTTCACTTTACTATATATTTTCATGGACTAAATAGCATTTTAAACATACATAACATCAAATATGACTTAGATTGGCCATTCCAATGGCTAATCATTTACAAACCCTTTTCTTGCCAAACCATAGCCATATCATAAGATCATTTACACAAAGTGAGTATTTTGCCATACATGCCACATTCAAAACACACAAGCCATTTTACCAATTTAGGCCTTCGGATAGTGTGGACGAATCTTCGGCCTATCCCGATTCTCAAGCCGGCTTGTTAACAACTACAATGAATGAAAAGAAGGGGGTAAGCATAGATGCTTAGTAAGTTCACATGCAAATAGCAAGTAACATAATCATGAAATTCCACATAAAACATCATTTGCATAAACAACACCAAGACATTCATGTTTCATTTGCATTTAATATCTTTCTACGATTTCATCATACCAAGTTCTCAACCCGAGGATTTAAGCACATACCTATCAAATTTTCTCATTCACCACAATTACCAATATGTCACCTTCGTTTTAGGTGTTCTTCTCATTCACTTAAGATTCACCCGTTGAACACATCGGAATAAAATTCGAATACACGAATTTCATGAACGTAAGTGCCATACCCGCAGCTAGACAAACTCAATAGCCTACGGAACTTATGTAGCCAAGCTACCATGTAACCCACCCATAAGTGAACTCGGACTCAACTCAACGAGTTCGGAACTCAAGTATCCTAATGACATGTCACTTGTATTCTAATCTATTCCTAAGGTTAAAACGGGATTTTTCCTCGATCTCACATCTTTGTCGTCTTCCATGGAATATCAGAACCGATACTCGGTGATAGTTCATACTCATCAAGTAATTCACATAATTACATATTATTCAACAATAACCACAAAACATAACATTTCATGATAATAATAAGCATCATATCATATAAACAACACTAAATTGCTCAAAATGACAATTATGTTACTACATTTACACATGAACTTACCTCGATACAAAATATTAGCAATCGAGCCTATTCTTCGTAAACTTTGTTTTTCCCTCGATCACGACTTGAATCTCGTTTCTCTTGATCTATAATGCCAAATTAATCTTATTTAATACATACATTCATCAAAACAGCATTTAATACGAACTTTGGCAAAATTACATTTTTGCCCCTAAACTTTTACATAATTACACTTTTGCCCCTAGGCTCAGGAATTAAACTTCATTCCTTATTCTTATGTTTTATGACATGCTGATCATTTTTCCCTTCTATGGTAACATCAAATTCACACTCTAACATGTACTTATGACTATTAGGTATTTTTACCGATTAAGCCCTTTTACTCATTTTCGCTTAAAACCGAGTAGCACAAGTTGTCTAACATAATTTAAAACCTCATATTCTACCATAAAACACCAAAATACACAAATTCACCTATGGTTATTTTTCCAAATATGAACCCTAGGTTGAATTATTGCTAGCATAAGTTGATTCGAGCTACCGGGATTTCAAAAACATAAAAATCATAAAAAACGGGGCATGAAATCACTTACTATGAAGCTTGAAAGTTGAAGAAACCCTAGCTATGGGGAGAGGTAAAATTCGGTAGCAACAATATGGAGAAGATGATCATTTTTGTTATTTTTCCCATTTTATTTCATTTAATATGCAAATGACCAAAATGCCCTTTCTACTAAACTTTCCAAAAATTCCATCCATGTCCAAATTTTTTCCATAGACTTAGAAATTGGTCAAATTGCTATTTAAGACCTCCTCATTAATATTCCAAAGCAATTTCATACTAAAAACTCCTAGAATGCAAATTTTGCAAATTATTCGATTTAGTCCCTAATTTTAATTTAAGCACTTTAGGCATAGGATTTCATCACGAAAATTTCACACAATCATGCAATCATATCATAAACATCAAAATAATTATAAAATAATTATTTCTATAATAATTATAAAAAAATATTTCTATCTCGAATTTGTGGTCACGAAACCTCTATTCCGATTAGGCCCTAATTCGGGATATTACAACACGCCCATGGGGTAGACCGTGCATCACACACAGCCTAGACACATGCCCGTGTGTCTACCTGTGTGGACAATTTAAGGCTATTTACCAAGCCTTTTAGTCACCCTGATTTACACAACCTACTCAATAGCAACCAAAACCAGTATAGGCTATCTCTTACAACCAAATTAGCCACAATAAATACCATTCCAATTGCATTTTACTCATCAATGGAAATAGCATCTTTGCATATAAATTGTAACAGCCCGATTTAGGGCCAAAACGAAATAGTGGTTTCGAAACCACAAATCTGAGATAGAAATAATAGTTTTATTATCATTTTAAGGTCTATGGCATGATTTCATGACTGTGTGAAAATTTTGTTTAGAAATTTTATCGATAGAGGGTCCAATTTGATATTTAGAACTAAATTGCAAAAGTTGTAAAATGTGTGTTCTAGTTCACAAAGGTACTAAGTACTTGTGAGTAATGGGTTTTTAAAGTGGAGGTCCTTGTATAGTAATTAGACCATTATACTAGTTTGGACAAAAATACCTAAAGGAAGATAAAACATCATAGTTTTTAATGAAGGGTAATTTAGTCATTTGGTAAATAAAATAATAAAATGTGAAAACAAAGCCAAAATTTAGTATCATCTTCATCAAGTTGGCCGAAACTCTCATAGACACCATAGCTAGGGTTTTTCCAAGATTTCAAGCTCAATAGTAAGTGCATTCAAGCCCCGTTTTTAATGTTCTTTACATTTTTGAAATCCTCGTAGCTCGGTTTACCTATTTCTACCATTATTTTGAGTTAGGGTTTATGTTTAAAAATTTACCCATGAATGATATGCATGTATTTTGATGTTGATGGTAGAATATGAATGTTTGAGGTTAGGAGAACGATCTTTTCTAAGCCATTTTTAGCGAAAACGAGCAAAACGGTATAATCGGTAAAAATACCTAATGCTCATAAGTACATGTTAGAGTGAGAATTTGATGTTGTTATAGAAGAGAAAAATGTTCAGGATGTCAGAAAACATAAGAATAAGGGATGAAATTAAATTTCTGAGCCTAGGGGCAAAATCGTAATTTTGTAAAAGTTAGGGGGCAAAAATGTAATTTTTGAATAATGTGATTTTTGGATTGAAATAAATAGTATGAGTGTTTAATGAGCTAAATGTGTTGTTATAGATCAAGAAAGGCGTGGAATCGACCTCGAACGGGGGAAGGAAAAGGTTTTGGACTAAATTGCAAAATTTCCATATTTTGCACCTAGGTAAGTTTGTATGTAAATAATACATTAACTTCATTTACATTTTTGTATTTCAGCCTATTTTATATATTTTAGTTGATTTTGAATCATAAATAGACTATTGGAAGAATAAAAATAAGTAATAGTGATAGAAATCCCGGTTGAACTTTCGGAAAGATTGAATAATATAGATGAAATGTAGCTAGGTCACATGTATGGTGCTGAGTGCACATCATGTGTACAAGAGAGCTACGAGATACTATGTAGTAGCTAGGTCACATGTGTGATACGGGATGTATCCCATGTAGACAAGAGAGCTACGGGAGAGGATAAATGTAGCTAGGTCGCATGTGTGATTCCAAGTGAAGGACACCATGTAGACAAGAGAGCTACGAGATAAATTGGCTAGGTCACATGGGTGGTACTAAGTGTTCACCATGTGCACAAGAGAGCCGAATTATATGAAATATGATGGTGGAGCTGTGTGCTGAAACCACCAAGTATCGAGGATTGATCCGAATTTTTCAATGGGATGATTTTATAGTGACATTGTAATCATGAACCTACAGTTGTGATGTATGAAATGTGGTGAAAGTGAATTGTGATATGTAGGCTAAATGAGGTAAATACAAATAAAGTGTGAAAGAGTGAATTAGCATTAATACTGTTTTGGACAGTTGTAGTGACGCAAATCTGAATGAGAAATGAATTTAAAGATTAATGAGGCTATTTTCATGTAAAAGAAACAGAGCAAGTAAAGGAACTCTATATTTTGAGATATTTATATTTGTGTGTGACTTGCTCAGAATGACTATGTGATCCCCCTATTCTAACTTTGAAAAATCATTAAAAAGTGTACAAAACTAATTAAGAAATATAGTTTATATGTCTAGATTCCTATTTTGATTCTAGTTTTAAATGAAACAAATTTCATGGCTATTTGAATTGTGTACTGGGAGAAATTCAATTCGTAGTGGACAGAGGTCAGATCAGTCGAGCTGTATAATAGGGGAAATTTTAACTAATAAACTATACTAATGAGCTAGACAAAAAAAATTGTAGAAAAAAATTAGTAAGAATTAATATGAGTCTAGTTTCAGGAAAATTTTACGGATTTGAATTTCAAGTTTTGTAACTCGAGTTATGATTTATTTAGTGAGTATGATGCAGTAGAGACAGCTTGACCAAAGTGGAGTAAATGGTGAAATTAAAAGTAGATACACTTGAGTTATTGTGTAAACATATTAGATTCTTTATTCATTATTTACGTACTTGCTTACTAAGCTATAAGCTTACCTTCATTTCTGTCTTTTGTCTTATAGTGTTATCCAGCTTGCACAGGAGTCAAGGATCGTTGGAGATCTGCCTGCACTATCAATATTTTTGGGTATTTGAACTAAACATTTTGAATTATGGCATGTATAGTAGACTTAGTTATTTTGTTACGTGTCATAATTGTCTAGGTTTTAAAATATTAAGTATAGTATTTGACCGATTATTTTGTACGAAGCCTTTGAAATTGGCTAAAATTATTAAAGGCATATGTTATAATGATTCATGATCTAATTGTATGCCATATTTTTGTCTTGGTTTTATTTAATGGTATGTACTATGATTCGATAATACCTCGTACCCTGTTTCGGCGACGGATACGGGTAAGGGGTGTTACATTTAGTGGTATCAGAGCCAGGTTTAGTCGGTTCTCGGACTAATAAAGTGTGTGTAAAAGTCTAGCTATACATGCCATAAATATACCGTGATAGTGTGGTGACTCCTAATTATTCTAAACTGTGTTTTGTTTTAATATAGTAATGGATCCTAACGGAACTGCAACTGATGATGCTGCTAGTAATGCACCGGCTCCCGCACAAGGGGCCGCGCCTGTAGAAAGTAGACCTGAGACATTGAGATAGGGAGATGAGGCTCGGGATGCCTTTCTCCAAATGATGAACAATTGGTATACTGAGTTTATTTGAGCAAACCCAAATGTTAAACCTCCTCCACCCCCTCCCATACCTCAAACGGTTCCTGTAGCTGCTCAAGGCATAGATTTGGTAAGAATGAACAAGCCTTCGGTTGGCAAGATTCGAAAACAAGGGGCCGAAGAGTTTAGAGTAAAGATCGATGATGATCCCGAGAAGGCGGAGTTCTGGCTTGAAAATTCTATTCGTGTATTTGATGAGCTTTCATGTACACCCGAGGAGTGCCTAAAGTGTGCTGTATCACTTTTGAGAGATTCGGCCTACCGTTGGTGGAAGACTTTGGTAGCAGTGGTGCCAAAAGAAAAGGTTACTTGGGATTTCTTCTAGGAAGAATTCAGAAAGAAATACATAAGTCAACGATTTATTGATCAAAAACGGAAGGAGTTCCTTGAATTGAAGCAGGGCAAGATGTCTATGGCAGAGTATGCTTACGAATTTGTAAGACTCAGCAAGTATGCCTAGGAATGTGTGTCCACCGAAGCTATTATGTGCAAGAGATTTGAGGATGGGCTAAATGAGGACATTAAAGTGCTTGTGGGAATTTTGGAGCTGAAAGAATTTGTAGTATTGGTTGATCGAGCTCTTAAAGCCGAAGAATTGAACAAAGAAAAAAAAAGCTGCTATTGAGGCTCAAGATGCCAGAAAGAGGCCGATAAGCAAGTCATTTCAATCTCAATCAAAGAGCTCCAAAGAGACAAACCCTCGAATGACAGTCTCAGCTGGGGACTCACACAAAGATCGTGGTAAGGCATATTCGGGGTCTAAAGCTCAAGCTACTTCAGTGGCAAGTGTGGGTAATGTGCGGCCTAGAAAGCCCGAATGTCAACAATGTGGCAGGAAACATTTTGGTGAGTGTTGGGGAAATGAGCGAGCTTGTTTCAGGTGAGGTTCTCACGAACATTTTATCAGAGTCTGTCCGGAGAAAGTTAAAGAAAAAAAATTTCAGAGTGCTAGACAGAGTATTATCACTAGCAGAGGTAGACCACCGAGAAATACTGGAGGTGGGGCTAGCAGTAAAACTGCGATGAAAGATTCAGCAGCGAGATCAGAAGCTAGAGCGCCTGCTAGAGCTTATGCCATACGTGCCCGAGAGGATGCATCATCTCCCGATGTCATTACTGGTACATTTTCTCTCTATGATACTATTGTTATTGCATTGATTGATCTCGGGTCTACTCATTCCTATATTTGTGTGAATTTAATATCTAATAAGAAGTTGCTTGTTGAATATACTGAGTTTATGATTAAAGTGTCGAACCCCTTAGGCCAATATGTGCTAGTTGATAAGGTTTGCAAGAATTGCCCATTAATGATTCAAGGTCACTATTTTTTGGCTAATCTTATGCTGTTACCATTTGATGAGTTTGACGTTATCTTGGGAATGGACTGGTTGACATTGTATGATGCCAAGGTAAATTGTAAACAGAAAACACTAGAGTTGAAATGTGAAAATGGTGAAATTCTGTGGGTTGAAACAGATGAATCAAATAAATTCCCTATGGTGATTTCATGCATGTCTGCTCAGAAATACATGAGGAAAGGGTGTGAAGCTTATCTTGCCTATGTAATGAATACTGAGATGTCTGAATTGAAGCTTGAATCAGTGCCGATAGTCTGTGAATTTCCAGATGTATTCCCAGAGGAATTGCCAGGCTTGCCTCCAGACAGAGAGATAGAGTTTGCCATTGATTTGCTGCCGGGGACTGTACTGATCTCGATTACTCCATATAGAATGGCTCCGACTGAATTAAAAGAATTGAAGGCTCAGTTGCAAGAGTTAACAGACAAAGGATTCGTGAGACCGAGTTTCTCTCCCTGGGGTGCTCCTGTATTGTTTGTAAAGAAGAAGGATGAATCAATAAGACTTTACATTGATTACCGTTAGCTCAATAAGGTGACTATAAAGAACAAGTACCCGTTACCGAGGATTGATGATTTATTCGATCAGTTAAAGGGGGCAACGGTGTTTTCAAAGATCGATTTGAGGTTCGGTTACTACCAGTTGAGAGTTAAGGAGTCGGATGTGTCGAAAACTGCCTTTAGGACAAGGTATGGACATTATGAGTTTCTTGTAATGCCTTTTGGCTTAACAAATGCTCCAGCTATATTTATGGACTTGATGAATCGAATCTTTTGGCCATATTTGGATAAGTTTGTAGTGGTGTTCATAGATGACATTCTAATTTATTCTCGGGACGAGTCTGAGCATGCCGAACACTTGAGAACCATATTGCAGATCTTGAGAGAAAAGAAAATATTTGCTAAGTTTAGTAAAAGTGAGTTCTGGCTTCGTGAAGTCAGATTCTTGGGGCATATAGTCTCAGGTGATGGTATTTGGGTGGATCCGAGCAAAATTTCCGCGATCGTTGATTGGAAACCGCCAAAGAATGTATCCTAGGTTAGAAGCTTTTTAGGCTTAGCCGGGTATAATAGACATTTTGTCGAGGGATTTTCGATGATTGCTTCTCCTATGACTAAGCTGCTGCAAAAGAATGTTAAGTTTGAATGGACTGATAAATGTCAGTAGAGTTTTGAAAAGCTGAAAGCACGATTGACTGAAGCACCAATTTTAGTACAGCCCGAGCCAGGGAAGGAGTTTGTAATTTATAGTGATGCATCATTGACAGGCCTTGGATGTGTATTGATGCAAGAGGGTAAAGTGGTAGCTTATGCCTTGAGACAGTTAAAGCCGCATAAGAAGAACTATCCTACACATGATTTGGAATTGGTCGCTATTGTCTTTGCCTTGAAGATCTGACAACATTATTTGTATGGTGAAAAATGCCGAATTTTTACTGATCACAAAAGTTTGAAGTATTTGATGAATCAAAAGGATTTGAATCTGCGACAGCAGAGATGGCTTGAATTATTAAAGGATTATGAGCTAGTGATTGATTATCATCCGGGAAAAGCAAATGTAGTTGCTGACGCCTTGAGCAGGAAATCTCTTTTTACTTTGAGAGCCATGAATACGGGGTTAGCATTTTCTGATGATGGGTCAATCTTAGCAGAGATGAGGGCCAAACCGTTATTTCTTCAGCTGATTTGTGATGCTCAAAAGAACGATAGTGAGTTGCGAACCAAGAGAACTCAATGCGAATCAGGTTACGACTTAGATTTTCGAGTTGGACCAGATGACTGTTTGATGTTTTGAGACAGGATATGTGTACAGAAAATTGACGAATTGATTCAGAAAATATTACATGAGGCGCATAGTGGCTATTTGTCAGTTCACCCTGGTAGCACAAAAATGTATATGATTTAAAGAAATTATATTGGTGGCCAGGCATGAAAAGGGACATTTCTGAATTTGTAACTAAGTGTTTGATCTGTCAACATGTAAAAGCTGAGCATCAAGTGCCTTCAGGATTACTCCAACCGGTAATGGTGCCTGAGTGGAAATGGGATAGGATTACCATGGATTTTGTAACTGGTTTGCCTCTGACTCCTAGAAAGAAGGATGCTGCCTGGGTAGTGGTTGATAGGTTAACAAAGTTGGCTCACTTTATACCAGTATGTACCGATTACTCACTTGATAAATTAGCTAAATTATATATTGTTAAAATTGTGAGGTTGCACGGGGTACCTATGTCTATAATATCAAATAAAGATCCAAGGTTTACCTCGAGATTCTAGAAAAAGTTACAAGAAGCTTTGGGCACAAAATTGAAATTTAGTACTATGTTTCATCCACAAACAGATGGTCAGTCAAAAAGAGTAATCCAAGTACTCGAAGATATGCTTAGATGTTGTGTCTTGGAATTTGAAGGCAGTTGGGAGAAATATCTACCTTTGGTTGAATTTGCCTACAATAACAATTTTCAGTCGAGTATACAGATGGCACCATACGAAGCCTTGTATGGTCGCAAGTGTCAGACTCCTTTATATTGGACCGAACTTAGTGAGAAACAGATTCACGGAGTTAATCTAGTTAAAGAAACCGAAGAGAAAGTAAAAGTAATTCGGGATTGCTTGAAAGCTGCTTCAGATCGACAAAAGTCATATGCAGATTTAAAAAGAAAAGAGATTGAATTTCAGGTGGGTGATAAAGTGTTCTTGAAGGTGTCACCATGGAAAAAGATTCTGAGATTTGGCCGAAAAGGCAAGTTGAGTTTGCGTTTTATTGGGCCGTACGAGATTATTGAAAGGATTGGACCATTGGCATATGGTTGGCTTTACCAGAAGAGTTAGAAAGAATTCATAATGTGTTTCATGTATCAATGTTGCGACGTTACCATTCTGATCCTTCACATATAATTTCTCCAACAGAAATTGAGATTCGATCTGACTTGACCTATGATGAAGAACCGGTTAAGATTTTGGCTCAAGAAGTGACACAGTTGAGAAAGAAAAGCATAGCTTTAGTGAAAGTGTTATGGGAAAGACATGGAGTAGAAGAATCTACATGGGAACTCGAGGAAGCCATGAGAAAACAGTACCCAAACCTCTTTACCGGTAAGATTTTTAGGGACGAAAATCCCTAAAGGGGGAGAGTTGTAACAGCCCGATTTAGGGCCAAAACGAAATAGTGGTTTCGAAACCATAAATCTGAGATAGAAATAATAGTTTTATTATCATTTTAAGGTCTATGGCATGATTTCATGACTGTGTGAAAATTTTTTTTAGAAATTTTATCGATAGAGGGTCCAATTTGATATTTAGGACTAAATTGCAAAAGTTGTAAAATGTGTGTTCTAGTTCACAAAGGTACTAAGTACTTGTGAGTAATGGGTTTTTAAAGTGGAGGTCCTTGTATAGTAATTAGACCATTATACTAGTTTGGACAAAAATACCTAAAGGAAGATAAAACATCATAGTTTTTAATGAAGGGTAATTTAGTCATTTGGTAAATAAAATAATAAAATGTGAAAACAAAGCCAAAATTTAGTATCATCTTCATCAAGTTGGCCGAAACTCTCATAGACACCATAGCTAGGGCTTTTCCAAGCTTTCAAGCTCAATAGTAAGTGCATTCAAGCCCCGTTTTTAATGTTCTTTACATTTTTGAAATCCTCGTAGCTCGGTTTACCTATTTCTACCATTATTTTGCGTTAGGGTTTATGTTTAAAAATTTACCCATGAATGATATGCATGTATTTTGATGTTTGATGGTAGAATATGAATGTTTAAGGTTAGGAGAACGATCTTTTCTAAGCCATTTTTAGCGAAAACGAGCAAAACGGTATAATCGGTAAAAATTCCTAATGCTCATAAGTACATGTTAGAGTGAGAATTTGATGTTGTTATAGAATAGAAAAATGTTCATCATGTTCATCATCGTAATTTTATAAAAGTTAGGGGGAAAAAATGTAATTTTTGCGTAATGTGATTTTTGGATTGAAATAAATAGTATGAGTGTTAAATGAGCTAAATGTGTTGTTATAGATCAAGAAAGGCATGGAATCGACCTCGAACGGGGGAAGGAAAAGGTTTTGGACTAAATTGCAAAATTTCCATATTTTGCATCGAGGTAAGTTTGTATGTAAATAATACATTAACTTCATTTACATTTTTGTATTTCAGCCTATTTTATATATTTTAGTTGATTTTGAATCATAAATCGACTATTGGAAGAATGGAAATAAGTAATAGTGATAGAAATCCCGGTTGAACTTTCGAAAAGATTGAATAATATAGATGAAATGTAGCTAGGTCACATGTATGGTGCTGAGTGCACATCATGTGTATAAGAGAGCTACGAGATACTATGTAGTAGCTAGGTCACATGTGTGATACGGGATGTATCCCATGTAGACAAGAGAGCTACGAGAGAGGATAAATGTAGCTAGGTCGCATGTGTGATTCCAAGTGAAGGACACCATGTAGATAAGAGAGCTACGAGATAAATTGGCTAGGTCACATGGGTGGTACTAAGTGTTCACCATGTGTACAAGAGAGCCGAATTATATGAAATATGATGGTGGAGCTGTGTGCTGAAACCACCAAGTATCGAGGATTGATCCGAATTGTTCAACGGGATGATTTTATAGTGACATTGTAATCATGAACCTACACTTGTGATGTATGTAATGTGGTGAAAGTGAATTGTGATAAGTAGGCTAAATGAGGTAAATACAAATAAAGTGTGAAAGAGTGAATTAGCATTAATACTGTTTTGGACAGTTGTAGTGACGTGAATTTGAAAAATCACCAAAATAGTAGGAATTTAATTAGAGGCTGAATGAGATATGAATTTAAAGATTAATGAGTCTATTTTCATGTAAAATAAACAGAGCAAGTAAAGGAACTCTATATTTTGAGATATTTATATTTGTGTGTGACTTGCTCAGAATGACTATGTGGTCCCCTATTGTAACTTTGAAAAATCATTAAAAATTATACAAAACTAATTAAGAAATATAGTTTATATGTCTAGATTCCTATTTTGATTCTAGTTTTAAATGAAACAAATTTCATGGCTATTTGAATTGTGTATTCGGAGAAATTCAATTCGTAGTGAACAGAGGTCAGATCAGTCGAGCTGTATAATAGGGGAAATTTTAACTAATAAACTGTACTAATTGGCTAGACAAAAAATTGTAGAAAAAAATTAGTAAGAATTAATATGAGTCTAGTTTCAGGAAAATTCTACGGATTTGAATTTTGAGTTTTGTAACTCGAGTTATGATTTATTTAGTGAGTATGATGCAGTAGAGACAGCTTGACCAAAGTGGAGTAAATGGTGAAATTAAAAGTAGATACACTTGAGTTATTGTGTAAACATATTAGATTCTTTATTCATTATTTACGTACTTGCTTACTAAGCTATAAGCTTACCTTCATTTCTCTCTTTTGTCTTATAGTGTCATCCAGCTTGCACAGGAGTCAAGTATCGTTGAAGATCTGCCTGAACTATCAATATTTTTGGGTATTTGAACTAAACATTTTGAATTATGGCATGTATAGTAGACTTAGTTATTTTGTTACGTGTCATAATTGTCTAGGTTTTAAAATATTAAGTATAGTATTTGACCGATTATTTTGTACGAAGCCTTTGAAATTGGCTAAAATTATTAAAGGCATATGTTATAATGATTCATGATCTAATTGTACGCCATATTTTTGTCTTGGTTTTATTTAATAGTATGTACTATGATTCGGTAATACCTCGTACCCTGTTCCGGCGACGGATACGGGTAAGGGGTGTTACATAAATCAGAATGAATAATAGTTATCATTCAAGGCTTAATACAAAATGAAGGTTTCTCAACCCAAGCCAACACATTTGGCCAATTCTCAATGACACAAACAAAGTAAAGTCTAAGCCCTATACATGCCATATTCAAAAATATAAATCAAACTATACCGAAAGCTTCGGTTGATAGTGTGATTGATATCTCTGACTTCCGTTGATCCTTGAGCTAGATAGGCGTCACTATAAGAAAATGGAAAAGGGGAGGGAGTAAGCATAAAGCTTAGTAAGTTGCACTTAGATAAATATACAACATAATTTTACCATTCATCAACAGGTATCATAACACACAAGTGGTATAAGCAAAACTTACTCATCAGTATTCAATACACCTCATTTAGCATATATTAAGCTCACATTTCATACATACCATACAGGTACCTGTACGACTCACAACCTAGTTATACTTTTCCTGGATAACTTTAAATCATACTTTCATAGTTGAACCATTTGGATCATTATCAGATGCTCATTTAGCCTAAAACATGGGGTCAGGTGCCAATGCCATGTCCCAAACATGGTCTTACACAAGCTCTAGCATATCTGTGTCGATGCCATGTCCTAGACATGGTCTTACACTGACACCTCTCGTAGCCGATTCATGTCCCAGACATGTCTTACACTGGCTTACATCTCGAAGTCGAAGCATGTCCCAGACATGTCTTACACTAGCACTCATCTCAATGCTGATGCCATATCCCAGACATGGTCTTACACTGGCTCTCATAATGTGGCCGATGCATGTCCCAGACATGTCTTAGACTAGCCCACACAATTGACCCAAACGTCATGGCATGAATATCCGATTTATTTCTTAAGGTTCAATCGAGAATTCTACTATCTCTATCATCATCATACTTTCTCAATTCCACACTCGAGCAATTCATGCTATATTCATTTAAATACAGTTCAACACATACATAAGCAACGTAGTTGTATTATTTACATACAACTTACCTCGGATTACAAAATGTGGCGACTAGTCGATTTAGTTGATTTGCTTGGCTTTCCTTCGATCTAGGTTCGAATTTGGGATTTCTTGATCTATAATAACAAAATGCACTTATTTAGTCACTTTATCAATCTAGGCACTCTACAATACATAATTGGGAAAATGACCAATTTGCCCCTAGACTTTTGCAAAATGACCATTTTACCTCTAAGCCAGAAAATCGATTTTTATCGAATTTCTTCACATATTAAGCCTAGCCGAACCCTTTCTACTCTTATAGAAACTCCAATTTCCCACTATTTCACACACTTATCATCTATTTTACAACTTATGCAAAATAGTCCTTTTAGGTGTTTTCATGCTAACACCTTTCACAAAAGTTGGTTATAAGACATCCAAGACTCATTTTCTTCCACAAAAACTCAGAAAAAATTTCAAATTATTTCATGGCAAAAACCTAAAATCTTAATTATTTTGCAAAATAGTACCCTCATTTGAAAGCTTATGCTTCAAGGGTCTCAAAAGTACAAAAATATTCAACAAAAGGGTTGGAAAATCACTTACTTATGAAGGCTTAAAGTTGCTGAAAATTTCAAACTCCAAAACCCTTATTTTTGCTGAAAAATTCGGTGGTTGAGAAGAATATGAGAAGGTGATATCATCTTTCTCTTATTTTATTTCTATTTTAGTCAAAATAAGCCACATAACCTACCAAATTTTGAAAATTTGACCACCCTTGTATCCTATGGCCAACCATGCCTCCCTAAAGGGTCTAATTGCCCTTTAAAGACCCCAAATTTAGGTTCTCTAGCTATTTGACACTTTTAGCTATCAAAATAGGACTTTTGCATTTTATGTGATTTAGTCCTTTTTCACAATTGGGCTTACAAAAGTCACAATTAACTCACCAAATTTTTTCATGCACTCCTAAAAACATGCTATAACATCTAAGAAATTATAAAATACTTTATTTGACTCCGGATTTGTGGTCCCGAAACCACTATTCTGACTAGGCCCTAAATCAGACTGTTACAGGTAAGGTTTAAATTATGTAATTTCTCATGAAATAGTTTATCACGTGGTTAATTCTAAAAGAGCTATGTTTAAATGCACTAGCTCATGGCTATCGTTGATGATATGCTTATGTCTTGTGTGTTACACATATGAAACGGGTGTGGAAAGGTAATGAAATAGTAAGTTTATACTTGAAGTGTAAAATGATAAAAAAGGGAAAGAAGAGTTGAATTGATGTTGTTATTTAAGCTAAAGAAAGTAAATGCAATGGAAAGTAATGAAATGCAAATGAAAATAAGAGAAATTTGATAAAATCCTACTATGCTAGGGATGATATGTATATGTGATGCTGTGGATTTATTCACTTTATGAGTTGTTGTATATGGTTTCATGAATCTTGCGGTATTGGTATAGGATTATTCTTGATATGTATAAATTTTGTATTTGAAATGGATTGATATGACTAAAGTTTATACGGGCTTACTAAGCATTCATGGCTTACATAGGTTTTTAGGGTTTAGGGTTTAGGATTTTAGGGTTTTAGGTTTTAGGTTTAAGGTTTAAGGTTTTAAGGTTTATGGTTTATAGTTTAGGGTTTAGGGTGTTAAGGTTTAGGTTTTAGGGTTTTAGGTTTAAGGGTTTTTCAGATTATCGAAAGCTCAATTGGGTTGGAAGCTAGTCAGAGATCCATCTTACTATCCATCGATTTTATCAGTAGATTTCTATGCTTTGGTCAGGGTTATAACGACATGTATAGGTGGACTATGTCTAATGTTTAATTGATGAGTTTGGTATATATGTAATTTTGGTTGATGATTACGGCATGAAATGTTACCTTGGATTTAATGTAACACCCCTAACTCGTATCCATCACCGGAACAGGGTTACGGAGCATTACCGAAACATTCCAAAATATTTACAGATAAATCATGCAAGTTACTATTCAAATTTTGAAATCATTCGTAACGTCCCTTAAATCGATCCTCAAGGCCCAATATAAGCATTAGAATCAATTCGGGACTTAATTGGAAGCTCTAAGAATTTTTCGCGACATTTTAAAAATTTTCTAAGTTACAGGGCTCACACGCTCGTATGGTCCAAGGTGTAACAACCCAATTTTGGTGAAATCAGAACAATGATTTTGGGACCACAAATTTGAGCCGAAAAATAAAATTTATTTTATATTTATTTCATGGTTCATAATATGATGGAATTGTTATATGAAAATTTTGATAAGAAAATTTTACCGATTATGTGTTTAATTACGGGAAGGACCAAATCGCATAAAATGCAAAAGTTGAATTCTAAGTAGCTAGAAGGATCAAATAGCTATGGAATTCAAAACTTAAGGTCCTTACATGATAATTAGACCATTAATAAAAAGTTAGTAGCTATTTTTGGATGATTCATACATGGAAAATTAGAAAAAGGCTAAGGAATAAACTGGAAATCAAAATTATTAAAGATGATAATTAATTAAATAGAAATAAAAATCATTTTTATCATATTCTTCCCCAAAATATTCGATGGAAACCCTATGAGAGAGAAGAAACTTTCTTGGCCAAATTGGGTAAATTTTCTTGTCCCGTTGTTAGTAATTTTGATATTTTTGAAACCGGGATAGCTTAATCTATCTATTTGGGAGATGAATTTGAAGAGTTATCAAAGTATGGGAATTAGGTCATGGATGTATATGCTGAAAATTTGAAATTTATGGTAGAAAATGAAAGGTTGTTGATAGATAAACAACTTTTACAAAGTGATTTTTGATAAAAACATGATTTAGGGACTAAAATACAAATTTGTAAAAATGGAAGAAAAATTTTGAATTTTATAGAATATATGTGCTGTAATTTTTAAGGTGAAATTTTGGTTAGGCTTGGAATAGGGATTAAATTGCATAAATTTCATTTTTCAAGCCTAAGGACGAAATTGGAATTTATGGAAAAGTTAGGGCCAAAAAGGTAATTGTACCTAGGATATAAATTGAGTCCACTTGAATATGAAATGTGATAAATTGATGTAAAATTCACTCGTATAGATTCGGATAGACAAAATTCGAAGCTAGAACGAGGAAAAGAGAAAAATGTCTGATTAGTAGATTTTACGTACACGAACATTTGTCGAGGTAAGTTTGTGTAACTAATTTGTGTATGTTTATATATTTGAATTAAATGTTGCATTGTAAATTGTACAAATATCATATATATATGTGACATTGAAATTGTATTTGACAAGCTCGATCAATGATAATGCTGAAAAAATGATAAATAATAAAAATGTTACTTTTATGCTTGAAATGAATGTGGAATGTGTTTATTTGAATTATATGAATGTTATGGATGTATGAAATAATCACATGCCCAATAATTCTTGAAAAAAATGTTTAAATCCCTATTGAATAAATGGAAAATTGATGGATATGTGATTTCCCGAAATGAATGAGGTCCTGCATTTGTTGCTGACGGGATTCAGCTCGGACGAGTAATCCTATTGGCCTTATTACATAAAGGATTTAGCCCAGACGGGTAATCTTGATATAAGTCCTCTCGATCATATGTTATCGATTGGATTTAGCCCAGAGGTATAATCTAGACAAGTTCCTTAAAGTATATGTCATAAAAAGGATTTAGCCTAGACTGGTAATCCTATTGTATACGTGTGTGGCTCGAGAGTGTACTATCTGAAACAGTACATTATGGGTACCATTGAATATGAATTGACAGATTCTGTTTTGTACACCTTGAGTGTACTACCTGTGTATCCATCGATATTTCAAATAAATTCAATGGGTGACAATACAGACATGAGAAAATATGAATAATAAAATGAGTTATTACACGTATTTGTTTGAAATACAAGGAAATGATGATACATGACAAGTGCTATATGAAAGTATGAGATGATGATATTTGTATATGGAAATTATTTGATGAAAATGTTCATCCTTGATTATAGAATTGTACACCTTGAGTGTACTACTACTCGTGTGACCTTGATATTTCGAATGATATGAGTAAAGTTCTGACATGAAATAATTTGAACTTGAGATGAACTATTATGAAATTATACTTGTAATATAAAGAGATGATTTATAAATGTTAAATGAATACATGTTGTGGAAAGCAGATGTGCATGGAAACTTGATTATTGTTGAGCCCATATATGTTTTGATGTTATTATGGAATATATGACCAACAAGGGAAATGAGGATGTGTGTAGGGCATGAGGTCAAATTGATTGAATATGCCTTACATAGTTACCTCAAAATAGAATGAATGGTAAGTTAAGTACCATGTTATACAATTTTACTAAGCATTTTATGCTTACTTAGTTTTATTTCCCTGTTTTAGAGTAAATCGGAAGCTCGTTGGATTGAAAGCTTAGTGGAGATCACTAACAATATCCATCAACCCATGTCGGTACAATATGGTAAAGCAACTATGGTTACAATAGCATGTATAGGTTATATTGGTCATATTCGCATGTAAATGTAAATGATTATTGTAGCTGTTGGAATGGCTAGTGATGATTATTTTTGGTACATGTATATATATGCATTTAAGTTTATTTTATGAAGATAACATAAGTGTTTATTATTGATTGACTGAGAAAGGTTAAAATGAGTATGCTTATAAAAAGTAAGATTAAAAGCATGAGTGCATGTAACAATATATCATATCAGATGTTGTAAATTGCTTAAACTCAATGCTAGGATTGGTTAGTTTTTGCATGTAAGTTTGGTGCAGGAATTTGATATGATTTTGGGTGAGAAATGAAGCTAGGAATGGCTTTATTTTGTCCACACGGGCAGACACACGGGCATGTTTCTAAACTGTTTGTGACATACGGCCTGACAAATGGGCGTGTAGTTAGGTCGTGTGTCCCCTGCACGTTAAATTTGAGAAAAGAGAATGCTAAGAATTGAGCACATAGGCAGAGACATGAGCGTGTGTCTCAGCCGTGTGTGCTACATAGCCTAGCACACGAGCATGTGGCATGACTGTGTGCACAAGTCAGAGAGTTACACGGGGTCGAACCTGTAGTACGGGCATGTCCCTTAGACCACACGGGCGTATCCCTTGGACCTCACGGGTGTGTGAGCCTTGCACATTGGAAAAATTTTAAAATTTTGTGAAAAATTCTTAGAGTTTTCGATTAAGTTCCGACTCAATTCTAATGCTCATTTTGGGCCTCGAGGGTCCATTTAAGGGATGTTATGAATAAATCTTGTGGAATGAATAGTAAATGTTTGAATTATTTTAAAATGTTCTGGAAGTTTTGATAATGCTCCGTACTGACAACGGATACGGGTTAGGGGTGTTACATTTAGTGGTATCAGAGCTACAGTTTAGTCAGTTCTCAGACTGAATGTAGCATATGTGGAGTCTAAAAATACATGCCATTATATAACCTATGATAGTGTGATATCTCTCGAATTTGATGAAAATTATTTTACAAATAGACAGAGATGCTTTCCAATCGAGCTAATTTCGATACTGCTGAAAGTGATACTCACGTGCTTGAGTAAAAATGTTACTTATGATGAAATGAGACTCATAAAGGTATGAAATAAATATTTTATAATGAACGTGTTAATGATACACATTAAGTGATATGTGTGTATTTATGAAAGTTAAGTTTTGACGCTTACGATCTCCACCCCTTTACCAGTATAGTTTTATACGATGAAAATTCATAAGATTTATATTGATTAAGTTCATAAGTGTAAGAGAAGGGTTCAAAGGCTGAATGATTAATAATGTAGTCAAAATTGAGAATGGGTTAATAAGTAAAGACGATATCAAAAGAGATATCATATTTTTTTGAAATTTATTCTGAATATGTGATGTCATTGTTAAGGAAGAAGTTATATATGAGTAATCGACTTATCTAGATATGATATTTACAAAACAGATTAGCTAAAAATTCTTTCGAATTGACTCTTTCAGTGAACTAAATTATGTAAGATTATTAGTGACTATAAATGTTAGTGGATTAGTGATGAAATTGCAAAAATATTTGAATACACCTGTTATAATCAGGTATAGTACAGCAATCTCTTTTGGGTATTTTATATGGGTATTCTATATACACTATTATTCTCAGTGATATATGTAACTGTTCATGTTCGGATGTTAGAATCATTATATGGAAAGGTTGGCTAAACATGGTAATAGATGGAAATTATTGCAAGCCTGATTAACTCATGAGTGGTATTGCTTTATTTTCTTCGGTTTTCCAAGCCATTATAAGTGATAGAGGACTTGATGATAAGATTCTTAAGATGCTATTTTCTACTTCTATTGGTTGAAGTTCTAAATGGCAAATGTGCAAGTTACACTGTTTCTAATAAGACTGTTTATAGTGTGAATGTGCAATATTACTATTTTGGACTTTCTCTGAGATGTCATCAATCTTTCTATTATTCAACATGGATTGTCTTCTCGAAAATTCAGTGTAGCTTTGCAATTTGGATTTCATTATCTCAGTTTTCTTGTTATTTTATGGTTTATCTGTGAAAGATATTCATTGGTCAGTGGTAATTATACTTACTACTGTAATAGACCGGTTTAGACCCTAGTTGGAACAGTGGTTTCGGGACCACATATCCAAGTCAAAAAAGTAGTTAAATATTATTTTCGTGCTTATTATGTGTGAATTAGCATATGTGAAAGTTTCGTCTGAAAATTCGATTGTTTGTGTGCTCAATTTCATAAAAAGGACCTAATCGCGTAAAAGATAAAAGTTGCTTGCTACTTGTTAAAAGTGCATATTTGATTTGTCTTATTAAAATAAAGGTCCTTATGATTCAATTTGACCATTGGAATTATGAGTAGACAATTTTGGACATCCATGATAAGTTTTTAAAGGTTATTTGTTAATGGAAAAATTGGAAATTGGTTAATATGTTATTATTAATTAAAAATAAAACAAAATATGGCCATTGTTCATCTTTTCTAACCAATTGTAAGAAGGAAGAAAGGGATTTCAAAGCTTTGAACATTCGGCCAAGTTCCAAGCTTAATTCAAGGTTCATTTTTGATAATTTCTACGTTTATGTAATCGTTGCTTTGTATACTATCAAGCCCATGTCTCAATTTCTGATTTTGGTGGTGATTTTGAAATACGCCATGGATGAATTCATGAGTTTTGTGTTGTTAAATGGTGAAATATGAAAGCTTGATGTTGGGTTTACATGTTTTGTCTTTCGATTTTTGATGAATTTGAGCAATTTGGGCTAAATTGTGAAAATGTTATTTTGAGGGACTAAAATGTGAAATAAATGAAATGTATGGAATTATATGAGAGCTATGAAAATTTGGTTAAACTTGTGTACAAGCAAATCATGTGTATTTTGAGATTTTGTGATTTAGGGACTAAAGTGTCGAAAATGTGAAAATGTGATGGTTAGTTTGCAAAATGCCCTAATTATGTGTTGATGGATTGGTTTGAATGATTTAGTGAATAAAAAGGATTAATTTTGAATACATATAGATCAAGAAAAGAAGAATTCAGATTTAGACTTAGGAAAGTCAAAGATAATCGAGTAGACGATTCAAATCGACAATTCTGAGTACGAGGTAAGTTCGTATATGATAAATGATGTTACAAGTATATTTTTGATGCTTTAATTATACATAAATTGTGTATATATTTTATTATGGATTGAATACGATGATAAATCAACTACATTTGGCACTAAGTGTGCGATTCAAAATAGCTTCGGCTATAAATAGCACTAAATGTGCGAAATGGCATAGCTTCGGTTGTATGAGGCATTAAATGTGCGATACAGAGATAGTTTTGGCTAAATAAGATGGCACTGAGTGTGCAGAATTGTTCTAGCTTTGGCTAACCTTTAAAGTACTAAGTGTGTGGATGTTTGAAGCAATAGTAATTCACAAAAAGTTTTAAAATATCTGAACGGAAGGCGAGAATGAAAATTAATAAGTACAAAAGGTTCAGGTATGTACGATACCTATGTGGTAGATGATATTATGTATGTGAAGTTCGTTGAATTGGTATGAACATATGAATTGTGTTGGCATAAAATTGATAGAAGATTTGAGAAATTATAAACACTTATGTTTTTCATATTTTATATACTGTTTATGATTTTTGGTACGAGCTAAGCTTTTGAAAGCTTACTTTGTGTGTGTTTGCATTGTGTCATAGATATCGAAGCTACTGTGAGATCAGGGATCATTGAGGATTGTCACCACATTATCGAACCTCATTTTGATACTTGAAAATGTATATATTAAAGTATGGCATGTATAGGCTAGTAGTTTTGAGATTATGTTTTGTGATGTATATACTTAGCCATGTGATTTGGCTAGTTTGTGTATGAACTCATAGTTGATAATGGCTTATGGTATGTGATACTAATGTGTAAATGTGGTATGTTTTGGTTGGACAAAAGAAATGATAAATGTTGGTAAGTTTTGGCAAGTTTTAGCATGAGATTGAATGATGTATGGAAAGAAATGCTTGATATGCTTTTGACATATGTTTGGACATAAATTAGTAAGGCTTATGAGTATGGATTTGGGTTACTAATATATGATATGAATGGCTTATGTTTTGATATTGAATTTGGCTGAATTGATAGGGCAAGTATGCTTGTTTTATTGCTTATAGGTTTAACCCAATTAGGGGTGGCAAGTTGGCTATTCAAATGGCCTATTTTTGTCCACATGGGCAGAGACACGGACGTGTGTCTTAGCTGTGTGCGACACACAGCTATATTACACGGTCGTGTTTCCCTGGGGTTCCCTACAATTATAAGTCAAGCTCGAGCACGGCTAAGGCACACGGGCGTGTGGCTAGCCGTGTGAACCAAGTCAGATTTGACCACGGCCAAGGCACACGGGCGTATCTTGTGGTCGTGTGATCAAGTCAGTATGTATGCCTTATTTTGACACAGCCTAGACACACGGGCATGTCTAATACCGTGCGAGCCACGCGGCCTGTTCACATAGGTGTGTGACCTGTACATGTTTGAAAAATGTTTAAATTTTGGATAAAATCTGTATGTGTTCGGTTTAGTCCCGACCCTTTTCTAAAGCATGTTTAAGGTCTCAATGACCTGTATAAAGGACTCTATATTGATGTTGATCTCTGATGCAATGATGATTATGAAATTAAAGTTAAATGTTCTGTTTCGTCTGGTAACGCCTTTAACCCTAGTTCGGTGATAAATACGTGTTAGGGGTGTTACAACTACTGTTATGAATTCTAACTTGACAATGGGAATTTGGTAATATCAAACACAGATTATAGAAACTGTATTATTGCATTGGTTGATATTGGAACCATCCTTGGTTTTCCTCTTTTATTTGAAAAATATTATTAAGGTTGAGGTATTGTTCCATTTATATTGTGGAAACGTCAGATCTATTATAGTATTATCGATATAACTTATCTGATGATTGTGACCTCAGAATAATTTAAAGCTTCGATATCCTTTTTAATTTTTGTGAAAGTGTCTTCTATGATAGCTACATCAATGATATGGATATTACAGAAAGATGCAAGGTTTGAATGGACAGGCAAATGTTAGTAAAGTTTTGATCAGTTGGAAGCCCTGATGACCTAAGCATCAGTTCTTGTTCAGTTTGAATCGGGTAAGGAATTTATTATCATAGTGATACATCATTAAATGGATTAGACTGTATTTTGATGAAAAAAGGTAAAGTAATGGTCTATACTTCTAGTCATATAAAGCTACAGGAAAAAGAATTTCCCAATATATGATCTTGAATTGACAATTATTGTGTTTGCATTGAGATTTTGGTAACAGTATCTGAATGGTGAAAATATCATATATATACTGATCATAAATTTTAAAACACTCGATGGTATAGACAAATTTGAATCTAACACAGAGTAGATGGTTTGAATTATTGAAAGACCCTGATTTGGTAATTGATTTTCATTCAAGAAAAGTAAATATAGTTGCTGATATGTTGAGTAGAAAATTCTTTATTTGCTTTACGAGCAATAAATACTCGATTGCTATTGTCTGATGAAAGAATAATTTTAGCTGAGCTTACAGCTAAGCTGATGTTTCTACAACAGATCTGTGAAACCCAAAAAAGTGATAATGAGTTGTAAGATAAACGGGTATTGAATGAAATAATTATTGAATCAGGATAGTATATTAGAATCTGATGTTTGTCTGTTATTTCGAGATAGAGCCTGTGTACTGAAGAATTTGGAACTTTTACAAAAAATTTTACATGAATGATCACAGTGGTACTATGTCTGTTTATCTGGGAAATGATAAGATGCACAACGATTTGAAAAAGATATACTGGTAGCCCGAAATGAAAGGTGGTATTTTTGAATCTATATTTAAAATGTTGGATTTATCAGCAAGATAGAGATGATACTTTCAAGATGGTTATAGTCAGTGAAAATACTGAAATGGAAAAGGGACAAAATTACTATGAATTTTATATCAGGATTCTCCCAGTCTATGAAAAAGAAAGATACTATTTGAGTAATTATCGATTTTTTTTACGAAGGCTGCACATTTTATCCTGGTATGAATGGATTTCTCTATTAATTAATCACTTGAATTATCTGTTTTTGAGATTTTCAGATTATATAATATGTTAGTGGAACGCCCCAAAATCTAAGCATTCATTTTTCTGGTTGTGTTACACAACTGTGTGTCTGCCTCAGTGGTTAAGTGTTCTAGGAAATGTCTGAGAAGTCTTGGGTTCAAGCCTTGGCTTGTACAAAGTTTTGTTTTTACTTGATTAAACCCTGTCTCTAGTCAGCAGGCTTCTTAAATAATTGTTGGTAAAACATGTCAGAAAAAGCCTATTAGTCTAGGGGATAGTGGCGTGTAACTGTTACTAAGAGACTGGAGTTTGAGTCCTGCTATGTGCAAGGTGTGTTTTATTTTGCAAGTTGCCATGTGAGAGGTTGTATGTCAGTGGAACTCTGATGCTTGGACGGTTGGAGTTTTTGAGGGGTGTAGGGGATGGTGTAGTCGAAATTTAGGAGGAGAAAGGGGAGATTTGGATAGTGATCGGTTGAGAGATTTGGGGAGGGTTTTGGGGAGGTAATTATGGGGGGTTAAGGAGAGAAAGGGTGTTATGCTGAATGGGGATTCTAGGCACTCATGGAATTCAGCTTTGGTAAGTTTTCCATTTGGTTTGGTTGCTTCTTTTCTGTGGAAACCGATTGGGGCCTAGGGAGTTTTGCAGTGTCTTTCATTTTTGCTTCCAGGGTTTGCATTTTTGGTCTTTTTCCCTTCCTCCTTGGCCGATTTCACCCTTTTCCCCTCTTAAGGTTGTTCGGTTTTTTACTCCTAGGTCTAATCGATTCTCTTCTACTTCCCCAAGCCTTGGCCGAATATTGTAGGAGTTAATGTGTGTTGCACTTTTCTTCAAGCGTTGCTCTTCTCCCTCTCCCCTTTTGGTTTATTGTTTTGTCGAGTATTGTTTCTCTCTCTTTCTCTCTCAAATCGTTTCTCTTACCCTCTCTTTTTATTTGGTACCCAAGCTGAATACTTCATCCCTTACTCTCTTCATCTTTGTTTGTTTTCATAGTTGTTATTTGACAAATAGGTGCGTTCACGATTCCCCCTTGTTTCTCTGATGTGATGTGAATCGTGATAAGTTTTATAATTTATGAATGTCCGTTCTTGAAAACTAACTATTATCATGACAAAGGTAATCGCACCTTATCGAATAGTAGTATAGCTTATGGCAAGACCGGGATGTCGAACCTAAAGGAACTAAAAGTACTAGTATTAACTTTCTTTTTATTATCTAGCCTAAAAATAAAGGGGTTTGTTTTATCTAAACTAATTACTAAACTAAGAATGCATAGAAAGTAAATTGGGGAAATAACTTTTGGGAAAACTGAATGATTTGGACAATATCTAAGGGAAAAATCAATCTAGACTTCACTTGTTATTGACTCTGAATTAGACGATTTATTCACTTGACTTGATCCGTAGAAATCCTAACTCTCTCGAGACTAGCAACATCTAACCCTAGGTTGATTAATTAAAATCTCTTTCTAATTAAAACCCCTAGTGTTGCATTAACTCGATCTATGGATTCCCTTCTTAGCTTTCACCCTAATCCGGCAAAATTATGTCACCCTATCTCTAGGCATGTAATCAACTCCGCTTAATTATGTTAGACCTACTCTTAGACAGGGACTTTTGCTCCTCTGAATAAGCACATCAATACTTGAATCAATATCCTAGAATATTAAAGCAAGAATTAAAAACTCATAATTAAGAACAAGTCAAATATTTATCATATAATTCAGATAATAATAACAAGATCCGTCTTAGACTTCATTCCCCATATGTATTTAAGGGGTTTACTTCATATTTATGAAAGAAAACATCTCAAAAGAATAATGATAATAAAACATAAAGAAAACCCAAGAACTCTTGAAGGGAATTGAAGGGAGATCTTCAGTCTTGAAGGTGAATCTGGCTTCTGAGATGGATCAATCGGCTTTCTTCGAGTAATTCCTTGCCTCCTACTCCGTGTGTCCTAATAAACAGTAAATTATACATATTTTTACCCCATGATTAATGCATTTTATGGATGATTTCTCATTAGAATTCGTGAATTCGATGCTCCTAATGCTTTAATTTCATGTTTTATACTTAAGAGAGCATAGAAGAGCGAAAGGAACGAGAAACGGGCCAAAAACAGAGAAAATGGGCCAAAGTACAAAATCAACACGGCCTGGACCTCCTCACACGGGCAGACTACACGGCTGTGTCAATCTGGTAGAATTGGAGCACGACTCACACGGGCATAGCAGACGCCCGTGCCATTCTAACAGGCTCAAACACGGCTTGAGGTAATCGCACACGGGAGTGTCACACGGGCGTGTCCCTACCGAGCTCAAGTTAAGTCTAATTCGGAAAAGGCCACTTTTGAGGGCTTCTAGGCATACCAAAGCCTATAAATACACCTTAGAAGAGGAGAAAAAGGGGCGACGGAGAAAGGGGGTAAAGAATTACCCCAAGGAAGATGATTGATCCATCTCAGAAGCCAGATTCATCATCAAGACTGAAGATCTCTCCTCAATTTCCCTTCAGGAGTTTTGGGTTTTCTTTATGTTTTGTATTTTTTATTCTTCGGAGATGTTTTCTTCTTTAGTTATGAACTAAATCCCCTAAATACCTAAGGGGAATGAAACCTAAGATGAATCTTGTTATTATTTTCTGAATTGTATGATAAATATTTAACTTGTTCTTAATTATGTGTTCTTAATTCTTGTTTTGATATCCCAGGATACTGATTCAAGACATGCTCTTATTCAGAGGAGGAATAGATCCTGTCTAAGAGTATTTTTGTCATAATTAAGCGGAGTTGATTGCACGCTTAGAAATAGGGAGAGAAGATTTTGCTGGATTAGGGTGAAACCTAATAAGGGGATCTATAGATCGAGTTAATGCAACCCTAGAGTGGTAATTAGAGAAAAGTCTCAGTTATTCAATCTAGGGATTAGATGTTATTAGTCTTGAATAGGGATAATAACATAACTTAGGGATCTCTACGGAACAAGTTGAATGAATAAATCATCCGATTCGGAGCCAGAATAACAAGTAAAGTCTAGGTGGATTTTTCCTTAGGTATTTTCTCAAGTCAATCGATTTTCCCAAAAGCAATTCCCCAGTTCTTTTCTCTGTGTGTTCTTAGTTTAGATAATTAGTTAATTAAAACAAATAAAATTGCTTTTATTCTTAGGCTGGATAACAAAAAGACAATCATTACTAGTACTTTTAGTTCCTTTGGGTTCGACAATCCGGTCTTGCTAAAACTATAGTACTGTTCGATAGGTACACTTGCCTACATCGCGATAATTGTTAGTTCAAGAACGAGTAATTATAAATATTTGAAACCTATCACGAAATCCCGCGATCAAGTTTTTGGCGCCTTTGCCAGGGAACTAAAATATTAGGAACACTCAATTTTTATTACTTTGGCCATTTATTTTTTTCTTGCAATTTAATTATTACTAATTAATTTACTTTTTCTTTCTCTTGGCAGGTTTTCCTAGTTTATGACTAGAAGAAACCGTCAGGACCATTACTTTTTGACAAAGAAATCGATCGCACAGTTCGTAAAAACCAAAGAGAAATAAGGCGAAGCTTAAGATACACAGAGAATGAACAAGAAGACGATACTCAACCTCCAACCGAAGAGATGGTTGAAAACCAAGGCAATCAGCTACCTCTTGCAATTGCGACTAATCAAAATCCTGCTCCACGCACTATGTATGACTATGCTAAACCTTCTTTAACAGGGACTGAATCTAGTATAGTTAGACCTGCTATTGCTGCAAATAATTTCAAACTGAAACCTAACACAATTCAGATGATACAACAGTTTGTTCAGTTTGATGGTTTGCAGGATGAGGATCCCAACACTCACTTGGCGAATTTTCTGGAGTTTTACGACACTTTCAAAATTAATGGCATTTCTGATGATGCTATTCGCCTTCAGTTGTTCCCTTTCTCACTGAGAAACAAAGCTAAACAGTGGTTGAACTCATTACCACGAGGGTCTATCACTACTTGGGAACAAATGACTGAAAAATTTCTACTAAAATATTTTCCGCCGGCTAAAACGGCTAAGTTACGTAATGATATTTCTTCTTTTGTGCAGATGGACCCAGAAACACTTTACGATGAATGGGAGAGATACAAGGATCTACAGCAAAGGTGCCCTCACCATGGGTTACCTCTATGGCTGCAAGTTCAAACGTTTTACAATGGTGTGAATCCCTCAACAAGACAGATGATTGACGCAGTTGCTGGAGGAACCATCAACAACAAAACACCTGAAGAGGCTTATGAATTCATTGAAGAAATGTCACTGAATAATTATTAGTGGCAAGTTATGAGGACTAAGCCAACAAAAACAGCTGGCGTTTATAATGTCGACTTAGTTACTATGCTGTCAAATCAGGTAGAACTTCTCAATAAAAAGATTGATGGTTTTCTTAGTTTTACGCAGGTACATCCAGTAATGAGGTGTGACTCAAGTGGAGGAGGTGTGCATACAAAATATCAATCCTTCAATCCTACAACCAAAGAGGAACAAGTCAACTATATGGGTAACAATAACTTTAGATCTCAAAATAACCCATACAATAATACTTACAATGCAGGTTGGAGGAACCATCCCAATTTCTCCTGGGGTGGTCAAGGGAATCAAAAGCCACAAAATCCTCAGCAGTTACCTTATCAACAAGAGAAGAAACCAAACCTTGAGGAGATGCTCTCAAAATTCATATCAGTGTCAGAAACTCGTTTCCAAAATACTGAGACAGCACTTAAAAATTAACAAGCATCGATCCAAGGATCGAAACTCAGATAGGCCAGCTATCCAAACTAATCTCTGAATGACCACAAGATAGCTTACCAAGTAATACCAAACCTAACGTAAAAGAACACCTCAACGCAATTAGTACTCAAGATAAGGAAGGATTCATTGTGCCTGAGCCAGAATTGATGCAAGAAACTGTGGTGAGCAAAGGAAAAACTGAGGTAAGTCATAACAAAATGGTGAATGAAGAATATAAACCTCGTGTCCCATATCCTAACGCGACAAGGAAAGACCGCTCAGACGAGCAATTCGGTAAATTCCTTAAACTTTTGAAAAAATTACATATTAACTTACAGTTTATTGAAGCTCTATCGCAGATGCCGAATGCAATGAAATTTTTAAAAGAGCTTTAAGTAAATAAGCGGAAGTTGGACGAAGCATCGCATGTGGAGCTAAACGCAGTCTGCTCAGCTATTCTACAGAATAAGATACCCCACAAATTGAAAGATCCAGGGAGTTTTACAATTCCTTGCTTAATTGGTAGTTTAGATATAAATCATGCATTAGCTGATTTAGGGGCTAGTATTAACGTCATGCCTTACAAAATGTTTAAGCAACTAGGTCTTGGGAAACCTAAACAAACTAGGATGAGCATTCAATTGGCAGATAAAACTATAAGATTTACTAGGGGTATTATTGAAGATGTACTAGTGAAAATAGACAAGTTCATATTTCCTGTTGATTTCGTTGTTCTAGACATAGAGGAGGATAATAACACCCCTTTGATTTTAGGGAGGCCCTTTTTAGCAACTGCTAAAACAATTATTGATGTTGGCACAGGTGAGCTAACACTTCATGTGGGAGACAAAATGATCACCCTTCAAGCTCGTAATTCTGGCATCACATCGAACATTGAAGGTAATGGTCCACACCAATCTACTAAAACTAACAATATGACTTTGTAGAAATTGAGCTTCAAAGAAGTTCAGGAGCCATGTTCCAAAACTGATAGAGGATACATTCATGAAGATCAAAGACTACAAATCGAGGAACTCAATGAATGGCGGACGTACAAACCAAGAACAATCGACAAACCGAAACTATGCCAAAATGAGCCCGATACCTCTCCAAATCAACTTAAGGTTGGTGATAAGGTCTTATTAGATGCCGCAGATCCCCATATTGTCACTACCACATTGAATAAGGAAATCCATCTTACGGTACTCAGTATTTTTCCATTCGGTACGGTGGAGGTGAGTCATCCCAAGTTCGACACTTTTAAGGTAAACAACACCCGATTAAAACCTCATTTTGTCAAGACTGATAACAGGAACGAAGAGTACGAACTCCTTGAACCACCATGACCATACAATGAAAAGGTAAGTCGAGCTTAGACTATAAATAAGTGCTTCTCAGGAGGCAACCCGAGCACTAACATTATTAATTTCTTTAAGTTTTGGTATTTAACTCCTAACCTACTAATAGAAATCTTAAATACAGGTGTTTCCACAGAGACACGGCCAATCACACGGGCATGCTTAAGGTCGTGTGAAAATAGGGCAAAAGATTTCCCCAACACGGGCTACGATAAAATGCCATGGCCGTGCGACATGGCCGTGGTCGAACCTGCCAAAACAACACGGGTGTGCGACACACCCGTATGGAGGAACCATGGATGAACCTGTTAAAACAGCACGGGCATACGACATGCCCGTGCTTAACACCAGTGGTCGAACCTGTCAAATTAACACGGGCGTGGGGCTTGAACACACGGGCGTGAGAGAAGCGAACGAAGCTAGACACGGTCGTGCGACATGGTCGTGTGAACCAACAAGCTCGACGCACACGAGCGTGTGTCAAATTTCAGACGTGAAAAAATAGGAAAAAGGTCAAACACACGGGCTGAAATTGGGGCACACGGGCGTGTCCCATGGCCGTGTGTCCCAAAATCTATAAATGGGCTGCACTATTCATTGTCTTCCCCACAAAAATCCTAACCCTAGCCGTTGCAAGTCCACACGGTATCCTTGCCACGCTCGTGCACCGCTTCTCACTCCATTTTTGACACCCAATCTCTCTCTCTTAGCGTTTGTTCACTCTTTTCACCTCTATTCTACTTATTTTTAATGCTTATTCTTAAAATAATTGTTATTTTTATCATACTATGTTCATTTTGTTCATTATTTCCTGCATTATTAGATTATTTATCATGCATTTTATGTTAATGTAGGTTGTTAGGAAAGCTTCATTCTTTTTTCATTCACATGCCATTATTATGCCCATCCTCATGCCCTTACAATGTCACGAAGTTATGCTGTCAAAAAGAATTTTGTTGGTTGAGTTTGGTTCATATTTTGGCTGAAATTAGTAGTTTAAATTCATGGCTTTCCAAATTCATGTATTTACTATTATTCTTATTTACAAATTATAGGTATACAATGTCATCTTCACGAGGAAAGAAATTCACTGTCCCCGCTTCAAAGAAAAGGAAGGGAGATTCATCTTTCTCGGGTCCTACCGCGAAAATTCATCACCCTTTCCTCCAATTCCCCAATGGGCCCCAAGAAGAACTATTTCAAATACTATGGGCCTGACCTTTAGCAATGGGCCGCTGCATCGACTGGGCTGCCGTAGATCAAGTCCAGATGGCTGACGCGATTCGGGCTCTCCTAACCACCGACCCTTAAGAGTTGTTCTTCGGGATTATCGAATTGACATACCTCAAGCTCACGATGGAACTATGCTTAACATTCCATATCTAGACCGTAATGACAAGGTATGATGATCTCGGCACGGTCCAGTTTCGCCTAGGCGAATTAATCCGCTAGCTAAGCATCCCAGAGTTCAGTGGTGCTCTAGGCCTATATACGGAGGAGTTTCGAGAGGAGAATGAACTACATGCTCTCAATCGCCACATACATTTCTCTCCCTCAAAGTGCTGGCACACTTTGGCCCCTGGCACGGCCTCGTACAATCCTAGCTGCTCCAAGGCATCAATTCTCCCACCATCCTTGAGGTACTTACATGCTATTTTAGCTCACACGACTACAGGGAGGTGAGAGAGCACTGGCGTCGTCAACACCTACGACGTCTACTTCCTATGGTGCATGTCGCAAGGGCACGTCATCGACCTTGCCTATTTCATCGCCCTTGCGATTCAGCACCAGACAGAGTAGCATCGGAAGGGGGTCATCTCCATTGGCCCCTACATGACTAGGCTGGCATGACACTTCGGGCTCCTTAATACGGCGGCCCAAGAATCATCCCTCACCCTCATCGGCCAGATGTCTCCACAAGGCGCCGAAGAACCTACCCTCCCCAGTATCATCTTGCCCAATCTACCGAGGAGGAGGCCTACAAGGACATTCCTAATGATGTCCCCCCACAGCATGAGGGCCCATCGACTCAGCCACCACCACTCTCTCTCCAATTCATGCGGTGGCTTCATATGCTGACATCTCTGAGTGCCTCACCCAATTTGAGTAGTAGTGTTTTCAATGATTTGACAACATTGATGCTACTCTACAGCAGATTTGTCAGCACCTCCACATCTCATCGCCAGTCCCACCTCGCGAACCATCCAGCGATGAAGATGTTTAGAAATATTTATTTCTTATTTTATGTTTTTAATTATTATTGAAACTACTTTTCATTTTTATCAAATTTTAGAAATTTTATTTTTAATTATTAAATTTAGTTATTTCTTTTTGAGTAATTATTCTTCCTAATATCCCCTAAAAAGTTCCTAATTTTATCACAGTTATATAGAGCTCTTAAGCTCATCGTCACATAGGAACTAAAACTCCACCGGGAAAGGTTCTCCACGACTACCATGTCTTGATCGACCACAACCATAGCTACCACTAGATATAATATTCTTTTGGCATAGGACTTTTGGCCTAATGAACCTCTACGACCGCCGGAGTATCCTCCTCCACTCTTGAATCGATTCCTCTCCAGAACTCCAGTTCGAGGATTTCATCATAAAGGAAGTTTCACTTCTCTCCCTATCTTACTTTTATACTCTAATATCTATCTTTGTACATAGAGGGCAATGTACATCTTAAGTGTGGGGAGGTATTTATTTCATTATCAGAAAATCCCTGAATGATCACCTTGTTATCTTGAAAAGTTTTCATATCATATTTAGGATAAATTTTAATTGATTTATGATTTTGATTAATATATCTTGAATTAAAGCATAGGCATTTATGTATTGATTATGTATTGATTATTTAAACTTTAAGACATTAGAAAATCAAGCATGATAAGTTGATTTTTAAGAAATTAAAATTATAGGTTGTTTCCCCAAGTCTAGGTATTACTTTGAATTAGAATTCACGAGTCTAAACATCAAAAAGCCATAATTTTTGTGAGATTTTTTAGCCTTTTGAGCATCTATTAATTCTTTCATGCTCACTTTCATTATTGCTTTGAGTGCGTCAGTATTGAACTGTTATTCTAGAACTTGCTTGATTATGCATGTCGAGACCACACCATTTGATTTTGTAACGCCCCTATGCCCGAAACCATCGCCGGAGTCGAGCTTGAGGGGTTACCGAACATAATTTATCAAATTAAGAACTTCAAATCATTTGTTTCTACATTCACAGCTTTCTAGCTACCCGAGTCACAGTTACAAGAAAAATCATATCTGGAGTTACGAAACTCGAAATCAAGATCTGTAAATTTTTCCTAAATCTAGACTCATATATATATTTACTAATTTATTTCTAGAATTTTTGGTTGGGCCAATTAGTACAGTTTATTAGCTAAAGTCTCCCCTATTTCAGGGTTCGACTGCTCTGACCTCTGTGTATTACGAATCAGATATCTCTCTATACAGAATTTTAATGACTACAAGGTTTGTTTCTCTTAAAACTAGACTCAATAAGGAATCTGTAAATATAAATAAGGACTTCTAATTATTTTTTTAAAATTTATTAGGAATTTTTAAATTCATAACAGAGGATCCAGAAATCACTCTGGCCCTGTTTCACAAGGTTTCAAATATCTCATAAAGTATAATTTATATGCCTTTTTTTAATCTATATGAAAATAGACTCATTAAAATTCAATTTCATAACTTGCTCATCATTTAATTCCATTTATACTATTTTTAGTGATTTTTCAAATTCATGTCATTGCTGCAGCAATATTCTGTTTTAAGGCAAATTTCATCTTTTCATGAGTTGTTATGAACTAGATAACCTATTAAACTTCCATGATATCAAACATGATATAAATTTAACCATCACCATGACTTATCAATATCAAACATTTTCTCAACCAATCATGGCCATATCATAAAATCATTTACACAAAATAAGTATATTGCCATACATGCCATACTTAAGTTTTACAAGCCATTTACCCAGATGAAAGTCCTTTGGATAGTGAGATCGAACCTTCGACCCGTCCCGATTCCCAAGTTGGCTTGTTCAAAACTACAGTAAATAAAGAGGAGGGAGTAAGCATAAATGCTTAGTAAGTTCATATGTAAATAATAAATAACATAACAAACAATCAAACTAATCAACATTAGCATATATCATCAACACACTTATCACATTTTTTAATCATTTTCATCATCTTATTACCTTATCGTGGTTGTAATCAACACTCAACTCGAGGGTTAAATACATACCTGTCCAAAATATCCATTTCTCATCACTTACCAATACGTCTCTTTTCATCTCGAGTATTCTTCCATTTGAGTAAAACTTTACCCGTTGAACACATCGGAATATAATTTGGATACATGGATAATTTGCGTATAAGTGCCACATATTCAATCAAGCAATCATGTAACCCGCCCATAAGCGAACTCAGACTCAACTCAACGAGCTCGGGCGTTCGCATCCATAAGTGAACTCAGACTCAACTCAACGAGTTCGGATTCCTAGTTACATCTCACGAACTCGGACTCCACTCAACGAGTTCGGACATTCGCATCCATAAGTGAACTCGGACTCAACTCAACGAGTTCGGATGCTCAACCATCCTAGTGACATGTCACTTGTATCCTAATCTATTCCTAAGGTTCAAACGGGATTTTTCTCGAACACTTATCCTTGCCGTCTTCCGTAGAATGCCGAAATCAATACTCGGTAACAATTATATTTAACAAGTAGCTCACATAATTTACATATTATTTGAAATTAACCACAAAGCATACATTTCATAATGAAATTCAGCATAACACATAATTAATATCAATAAATTAAAAATAACAATTATGCTACATTATTTACACAAGAACTTACCTTGGTACCAAAATACAAAGATTTTGCAATTTAGTCCACAATATTTTCTTTTCCTCGATTGAGGTCGATTCCACGTCTTTCTTGATCTAAAATAACACATTTAGCTCATTTAATACTCACATTATCAAATTAATCCTTAACTCAAATTTTGGCAAAATTACAATTTTTCCCCTAAACTTTTGCATATTTACATTTTTGCCCCTAGGCTCGGGATTAAACTTTATTCCTTATTCTTATGTTTTACAACGTGCTGATCACTTTTCTCTTCTATGGCAACATCAAATTCTCACTCTAACATGTACTTGTGACTATTAGGTTTTTTACCGATTAGCCCTTTTACTCGTTTTTGCTTAAAATCGAGTAGTACAAGTTGTCTAACATAATTTAAAACCTCATATTCTATCATAAAACACCAAAATACACAAATTTTACGTATGGTTATTTTTCCAAATATGAACCCTAGGTTGAATTATTGCTAGCATAAGCTTAATCGAGCTACCGGGATTCCAAAAACATAAAGAACATTTAAAACGGGGCTTGGAATCACTTACTATGGAGCTTGGAAGCTTGAAACAAACCCTAGCTATGGAGAACCATTGAAATTTCGGCCTAATGAAGAAGATGGACAAAAATTGGCTTTTAATTTTGTTTTTAATTCATTTTAATAACTAAATGACCAAAATACCCTTATTACTAAACTTTCCAAAAATTCCTTCCATGTCCTAATTTTGTCCATGAACTTAAAATTGGTCAAATTGTTATTTAAGACCTCCTCATTAATATTCCAAAACAATTTCATACTAAAAACTTCTAAAATGCAAATTTTGCAACTTATTCGATTTAGTCCCTACTTTCAATTTAAGGACTTTAGGCATAGAATTTCATCACGAAATTTTCACACAATCATGCAATCATATCATAAACATAAAAATCATTGTAAAATAATTATTTCTATCTCGAATTTGTGGTCATGAAACCACTATTCCGATTAAGCCCTAATTCAGGATATTACAACTCTCCCCCCTTTTAAGGATTTTCATCCTCGAAAATCTTACCGGTAAACAGGTGTGGGTATTGGTTTCTCATAGTTTCTTCAGGTTCCCATGTAGTCTCTTCTACCCCATGCTTTTGCCACAACACTTTTACAAGTGCAACACTTTTATTTCTTAGTTGTTTGACTTCTCGAGCTAAAATCTTAATCGGTTCTTCTTCGTAGGTCATATCTGGTTGTAGTTCAATTTTTGTCGGTGAAACTACATGTGAAGGATCCGAACGATACCGACGTAACATAGATACGTGAAACACATCATGAATCTTCTCTAATTCAGGTGGTAACGCTAGCCGATATGCTACCGGTCCAACTTTTTCAATTATTTCATACGGTCCAACAAAACGCGGACTTAACTTGCCCTTTCGTCCAAATCTAAGGACTTTCTTCCATGGAGACACTTTCAAAAATACCTTATCACCAACTTGAAACTCTATTTCCTTTCATTTCAAATCCGCATAAGATTTCTGTCTATCTGAAGCAGCTTTCAAACAATCTCGAATTACTTTCACTTTTCTTCAGTTTCTTTTATTAGATCAACTCCATAAATCTGAATTTCCTTGAGTTCAGTCCAATACAATGGCGTTCGACACTTACGACCATATAATGCTTCATAAGGTGCCATTTTCAAGCTCGTCTGATAACTATTGTTGTAAGCAAATTCTACCAGCGGCAAATATCTTTCCCAACTTCCTTGAAATTCCAATACACAACATCTAAGCATATCTTCAAGAATCTGAATTACTCTCTCTGATTGTCCATCAGTTTGTGGATGAAAAGCAGTACTGAAATTTAACTTTGTACCTAACGCGTCTTGCAACTTTTGCCAAAACCGCGACGTAAACCTTGGATCTCTATCTGAAATAATCGACAATGGTATTCCGTGTAATCTAACAATTTCTCTAATATACAGTTCAGCCAACTTGTTAAGAGAATAATCCGTACGTACCGGGATAAAATGAGCCGACTTAGTTAATTTGTCAACTATTACCCAGATGGCATCTTTCTTTCCTGGAGTCAATGGCAATCCTGAAACAAAATCCATAGTAATCCGATCCCATTTCCATTTAGGAACCATAATAGGCTGAAGTAATCCCGAAGGCACTTGGTGTTCAGCTTTCACCTGTTGACAAATTAAGCATTTGGACACAAACTCTGATATATCTCTTTTCATTCCATTCCACCAATACATTTTCTTCAAGTCATTATACATTTTCGTACTACCCGGATGAATCGAGAAATAACCACTATGTGCTTCCTATAGGATCTTTTGAATCAATTCCTCATTCTTCGGTACACAAATCCGATCTTTAAACATTAAGCACCCATCAGAACCAATTTTGAAATCTGACTCTGTATCAACTTCACACTGTTTTCTCTTGGCTTGCAAATCTTGATCATCTTTCTGAGCTTCAGAAATCTCTTGCAAAAACATTGGTTTTGCTCTTAACTCTGCTAGAATCAAACCATCATCTGACACTTTCAACTGAGTGTTCATAACTCTCAAAGCAAACAACTTTCTGCTCAAAGCATCAGCAACCACATTCGCTTTTCCCGGATGATAATCAATAACAAGCTCGTAATCTTTCAATAATTCCAACCATCTTCGCTGTCTTAAATTCAAGTCTTTTTGTGACATCAAGTACTTAAGACTTTTGTGATCGGTATATACTCGGCACTTTTCACCATACAAATAATGTCGCCAAATCTTCAAAGCAAACACCACTGCAGCCAATTCCAAATCGTGAGTAGGATAATTCCTCTCATGAGGTTTTAACTGCCTCGAAGCATATGCCACCACTTTTCCTTCTTGCATGAGTACACACCCCAAACCATTTAGAGAAGCATCACTATACACCACAAATTATTTACCTGATTCGGGCTGTACTAACACTGGTGCCTCTGTTAATAACTTTTTCAATTCTTCAAAACTCTGTTGACATTCTTCCGTCCATTCAAATTTAACATCCTTTCAGAGTAATCTAGTTATAGGAGCAGCAATTATAGAAAATCCATTTACAAACCGCCGATAATACCTAGCTAGCCCCAAGAAACTTCTAACTTCGGTTACGTTTTTCGGTGGTTTCCAATCAACAATGGCTGAAATTTTACTAGGATCAAACCGTATACCATCACCTGAAACAATATGACCCTAAAATCCAACTTCTCGAAGCCAAAATTCACTTTTACTAAACTTAGCATACAGCTGCTTATTTCTCAAAGTTTGCAAAACTATCCTCAAATGCTCAGCAAGCTCTGTATCATCTTTTGAATAAATTAAAATATCATCTATAAACACCACAACAAATTTGTCCAAGTATGGCCGAAATATACGATTCATTAAATCCATAAACATAGCAGGAGCATTTGTCAATCCGAATGGCATAACTAAAAATTCATAATGACCATACCTTGTTTTAAAAGCAGTTTTAGGCACATCCGACTCTTTTACCCGCAGTTGGTAATACCCAGATCTCAAGTCAATCTTTGAAAACCATGTCGCTCCTTTTAGCTGATCAAACAAATCATCAATTCTTGGCAACGGATACTTGTTTTTGATTGTCACCTTGTTTAACTGCCGATAATCAACACACAACCTCATAGAACCATCCTTCTTTTTCACAAATAACACGGGAGCACCCCAAGGTGAAAAACTTGGTCTCACAAAGCCTTTATCAGTCAACTCTTGCAACTGCAACTTTAATTCCTTCAACTCTGCTGGTGCCATTCTATACGGAGCAATCAAAATCGGAGCTGTTCCCGGTATCAAATCAATACCAAATTCTACTTCCCTGACTGGAGGCAAACCCGGCAATTCTTCTGGAAATACGTCCGCAAATTCACACACAACCGGCACTGATTCAACTTTCTTTTCAACTTCTTTTGTATTAATTACATACGCCAAATAAGCTTCATAACCCTTTCTCAAATATCTTTGAGCCGACATTGAAGAAATCACACTAGGCAATGCCTCTGATTTATCTGATTCAACCCGCAGAGTTTCACCATTTCCACACTTTAATTCTATAATCTTTTCTTTGCAATTTATTTTAGCATCATGCAATGTCAACCAATCCATACCCAAAATAACATCAAACTCATCAAACGGCAACAACATCAAGTCGGCCGGAAAGTAATGATCCCGAATCATTAAAGGACATTTCTTACATACTTTATCGACAGTCACACATTTGCCTAATGGACTCGACACTCTAATCATAAATTTTGTGTTCTCAACAGGTATATTCATAGTAGACACCAATTTCATGCACACATATGAATGAGTAGAACCGGGATCAATCAAAGCAGTAACATTAACATTATAGAGGGAAAATGTACCGGTAATCACATCAGGTGAGGAAGCATCTTCACGCGCTTTAATAGCATAAGTTCTAGCCGGAGCCCTTCCTTCAGGTCTAACTGGTGCATCCCTGGCTTCACTCTTACTGCTTGCTTCGCTCCCACCTTTTCTTGGATATCTTCCTCTCGAATCCACCCCACTTGTTTTTGTATTCTGAAATTTTTCTTTTTCAGCTCTCTCTGGGCAGTCTCTAATAAAATGATCCAGAGAACCACATCGAAAACATTATTTGCTCTGCACGGATCAAAATGATTTCTACCACACCGCTGGCACTCAGGTTTAACAAATCTCGTATTTCCCACACTAGCCGCAGAAGTAGTCTGAGATTTAGGACCCACATTTCGCTTCTTAAAATTTCCATATGATTGCCCAGCTGAAACTTGGGAATGAGGATTCATATTTCTTGACTTTTCGGTTTGCTGTGAGGGTGCATTACTCACTGGTCTTTTCTTCCAATTTCGTGTTTCAGATTCTACCTTTTTCTGTTCCTTCAGTAATTCTTCAGCCTTGCAAGCTCGATCGACAAGTACCACCATTTCTTTTAGTTCAAGGATCCCAACAAATACCTTAATGTCTTCGTTAAGCCCGTCTTCAAATCGTCGGCACATCTTGGCTTCTGTAGGAACATATTCCCTGGCATACTTACTCAATCGAACAAACTCTCTTTCATATTCTGAGACTGTCATATTACCTTGCTTCAGCTCAAGAAACTCTTTACATTTCTGATCAATAAATCTTTCACTACAATATTTCTTCCGAAACTCTTCTTGAAAGAATTCCTAGGTTACCCTCTCTTTCGGTACCACCGAAATCAAAGTCCTCCACCAATTATAGGCTGAATCTCTCAACAAAGATGTAGCACATTTTAAACATTCTTCAGGTCTACAAGATAATTCATCAAATACCCGGATAGAATTTTCAAGCCAAAACTCTGCTTTCTCTACATCATCATCAATATTTGCTCTAAATTCTTCAGCCCCTTGTTTACGAATTCTGTCAACGGGGGTTTTGTGAAATTTTATCATATCCACTCCTTGAGGCATCGAAGGCATAGGTTGAGGAATTGGGGGAGGTGGGGGAGGTCATACATTTGGGTTCGTACGAACGAACTCAGTGTACAATGCACTCATCATTTGGAGAAAGGCTTCCCGATCCCTTTCTCCTCCTCCCTGACCAACAGTAGGGGGTGGGTTTTCAATCGGCATTGCCCTTTCAGCCGGAGCTGGCGCATTACTCTCTACTTCATCTGTCACAGCTGGATCGGGATCCATTTACTATATAAAAATCATTTAAAAAGGTCAGAAGTCATCACACTATCACAATTCATACATATGATATTTATAGCAAAATCTGTACATACAACACGTTGTCCGAGAACCACTAAACCTACTCTGATACCACTAAATGTAACACCCCCACGCCCGAAATCGTCACCGGAGTCGAGCTTGAGGGGTTACCGAACATAATTTATCAAATTAAGAACTTCAAATCATTTGTTTCTACATTCACAGCTTTCTAGCTACCCGCGTCACAGTTACAAGAAAAATCATATCTGGAGTTACGAAACTAGAAATCAAGATCCATAAATTTTTCCTAAATCTAGACTCATATATATATTTACTAATTTATTTCTAGAATTTTTGGTTGGGCCAATTAGTACAGTTTATTAGCTAAAGTCTCCCCTATTTCAGGGTTCGACTCCTCTGACCTCTATGTATTACGAATCAGATATCTCTCTATATAGAATTTCAATGACTACAAGGTTTGTTTCTCTTAAAACTAGACTCAATAAGGAATCTTTACATATAAAGAAGGACTTCTAATTATCTTTTAAAATTTATTATGAATTTTTAAAGTCATAACAGAGGATCCAGAAATCACTCTGGCCCTGTTTCACAAGGTTTCAAATATCTCATAAAGTATAATTTATATGCCTATTTTTTTTAATCTATATGAAAATAGACTCATTAAAATTCAATTTCATAACTTTCTCATCATTTAATTCCATTTATACTATTTTTAGTGATTTTTCAAATTCATGTCATTGCTACAGCAATATTCTGTTTTAAGGCAAATTTCATCTTTTCATGAGTTGTTATGAACTAGATAACCTATGAAACTTCCATGATATCAAACATGATCTAAATTTAACCATCACCATGACTTATCAATATCAAACATTTTCTCAACCAATCATGGCCATATCATAAAATCATTTACACAAAATAAGTATATTGCCATACATGCCATATTTAAGTTTTACAAGCCATTTACCCAGATGAAAGTCCTTTGGATAGTGTGATCGAAGCTTTGACCCGTCCCGATTCCTAAGTTGGCTTGTTCAAAACTATAGTAAATAAAGAGTAGGGAGTAAGCATAAATTCTTAGTAAGTTCATATGTAAATAATAAACAACATAACAAACAATCAAACTAATCAACATTAGCATATATCATCAACACACTTATCACATTTTTAATCATTTTTCATCATCTTATTACCTTATCGTGGTTGTAATCAACACTCAACCCGAGGGTTAAATACATACCTGTCCAAAATATCCATTTCTCATCACTTACCAATACGTCTCTTTTCATCTCGAGTATTCCTCCATTTGAGTAAAACTTTACCCGTTGAACACATCGGAATATAATTTGGATACATGGATAATTTGCGTATAAGTGCCACATATTCAATCAAGCAATCATGTAACCCGCCCATAAGCGAACTCGGACTCAACTCAATGAGCTCGGGCGTTCGCATCCATAAGTGAACTCGGACTCAACTCAACGAGTTCGGATGCCTAGTTACATCTCACGAACTCGGACTCAACTCAATGAGTTCGGACATTCGCATCCATAAGTGAACTCGGACTCAACTCAACGAGTTCGGATGCTCAACCATCCTAGTGACATGTCACTTGTATCCTAATCTATTCCTAAGGTTCAAACAGGATTTTTCTCGAACACTTATCCTTGCCGTCTTCCGTAGAATGCCGAAATCAATACTCGGTAACAATTATATTTAACAAGTAGCTCACATAATTTACATATTATTTGAAATTAACCACAAAGCATACATTTCATAATGAAATTCAGCATAACACATAATTAATATCAATAACTTAAAAATAACAATTATGCTACATTATTTACACAAGAACTTACCTTGGTACCAAAATACAAAGATTTTGCAATTTAGTCCACAATCTTTTCTTTTCCTCGATTGAGGTCGATTCCACGTCTTTCTTGATCTAAAATAACACATTTAGCTCATTTAATACTCACATTATCAAATTAATCCTTAACTTAAATTTTGGAAAAATTACAATTTTGCCCCTAAACTTTTGCATATTTACATTTTTGCCCCTAGGCTCGGGATTAAACTTTATTCCTTATTCTTATGTTTTACAACATGCTGATCACTTTTCTCTTCTATGGCAACATCAAATTCTCACTCTAACATGTACTTGTGGCTATTAGGTATTTTTACCGATTAAGCCCTTTTACTCGTTTTTGCTTAAAATCGAGTAGTACAAGTTGTCTAACATAATTTAAAACCTCATATTCTATCATAAAACACCAAAATACACAAATTTCACCTATGGTTATTTTTCCAAATATGAACCCTAGGTTGAATTATTGCTAGCATAAGCTTAATCGAGCTACCGGGATTCCAAAAACGTAAAGAACATTAAAAACGGGGCTTGGAATCACTTACTATGGAGATTGGAAGCTTGAAACAAACCCTAGCTATGGAGAACCCTTGAAATTTCGGCCTAATGAAGAAGATGGACAAAAATTGGCTTTTAATTTTGTTTTTAATTCATTTTAATAACTAAATGACCAAAATACCCTTATTACTAAACTTTCCAAAAATTCCTTCCATGTCCTAATTTTGTCCATGAACTTAAAATTGGTCAAATTGCTATTTAAGACCTCCTCATTAATATTCCAAAACAATTTAATACTAAAAACTTCTAGAATGCAAATTTTGCAACTTATTCGATTTAGTCCCTACTTTCAATTTAAGGACTTTAGGCACAGAATTTCATCACGAAATTTTCACATAATCATGCAATCGTATCATAAACATCGAAATCATTGTAAAATAATTATTTCTATCTCGAATTTGTGGTCACGAAACCACTATTCCGATTAAGCCCTAATTCAGGATATTACAGATTTGATATGTCAAAATGATTAATGCACTTAGGATTAACCCACTCATGCCATGAAAAGCCTACCTCCACGATTAACCCCTAGTAAACCCCCTTGAGCCTAATAAGCCATTTCTTGTATTACCCTTAATATTAACCTTTAACCCATTATTGTCGAAATCCCCTAAATTAATCTCTATTTTTTGTCGAGATTTGAGTTGAATGGACAGCCTAGCTATGTTTTGTTCTTAATAGTTAGTCTATATTAATTTAACTTGTTCTTAAAAAAAAAGAACTTTGTATACATATTTGTACTTTCATATTCTGAGAGAAGCTCTATTGTACACAAGTGAAGATTAACTCTTTCTCTACTTACGCAAATTTTTCAATTCAATCTCGATTGTAACCCTTTCTTTCAGCTTGTGACCACACCCCCTAACCAAGCCTCATTACAACCTTCTAAAGACCTTTTGATTGATGTATCATCTTAAATTACAGTGGTGGAGATTTGATTTTCAAGCAAGCCTATGGTAATGACTTTCCATTATTGAATATTGAGTGCTTCCTTTATTGTCCTTAAAACACCTTGAGTGATTTGAGTGAATCTTTAGTGAGGATGTAAAACTCTGTGATATTCTGAATTAAAGGTAATTACTTAGATGAGGGAAGACACCTATGTTTTCGGAATAAAATGCTCAACTTGGAATGATTGAAACTTTTATGTTCTTTTAGTTGAATTCTCAATGTATGATTACTTATGGATTAATGTGAGATATTATCGATCAAAATTATAAGTTGATAAGGATTTATTTTGATTATGAGTTGAGAATTTTGCTTGAGGACAAGCAAATACTTAAGTGTGGGGGTATTTGATAAACCGTAAATTATACATATTTTTACCCCATGTTTAATGCATTTTATGGATGATTTCTCATTAGAATTGGTGAATTTGATGCTCCTAATGCTTTAATTTCATGTTTTATACTTAAGAGAGCATAGAAGAGCGAAAGGAACAAGAAACGGGCCAAAAACGGAGAAAATGGGCCAAAGTACAAAATCAACACGGCCTGGACCTCCTCACACGGGCAGACCACATGGTCGTGTCAATCTGGTAGAATTGGAGCACGACTCACACGGGCATAGCACATGCCCGTGCCATTCTAGCAGGCTCAAACACGGCCTGAGGTAATCGCACACATGAGTGCCACACGGGCATGTCCCTGCCAAGCCCAAGTTAAGTCCAATTCGGAAAAGGCCACTTTTGAGGGCTTCTAGGCATTCTAAAGCCTATAAATACACCCTAGAAGAGGACAAAAATGGGAGACGGAGAAGGGGGGTAAGGAATTACCCCGAGGAAGCCGATTGATCCATCTCAAAAGTCAGATTCATCATCAAGACTGAAGATCTCTCATCAATTTCCCTTCAGGAGTTTTGGGTTTTCTTTATGTTTTGTATTCTTTATTCTTCGAAGATGTTTTCTTATTTAGTTATGAACTAAATCCCCTAAATACCTAAGGGGAATGAAACCTAAGACGAATCTTGTTATTATTTTCTGTATCGTATGATAAATATTTAACTTGCTCTTAATTATGTGTTCTTAATTCTTGTTTTCATATCCCAGGATACTGATTCTAGACATGCTCTTATTCAGAAGAGGAATAGACCCTGTCTAAGAGTACTTTTGTCATATCTAAGCGGAGTTGATTGCGCGCCTAGAAATAGGGTGACAAGATTTTTTTCGGATTAGGGTGAAACCTAATAAGGGGATCTATAGATCGAGTTAATGCAACCCTAGAGTGGTAATTAGAGAAAAGTCTCGGTTATTTAATCTAGGGATTAGACGTTATTAGTCTTGAATAGGGATAATAACATAACTTAGGGATCTCTATGTAACAAGTTGAATGAATAAATCGTCCGATTCGGAGCCAGAATAACAAGTAAAGTCTAGGTGGATTTTTCCTTAGGTATTGTCTCAAGTCAATCGATTTTCCCAAAAGCAATTCCCCAATTCTTTTCTCTGTGCATTCTTAGTTTAGATAATTAGTTAATTAAAACAAATAAAACCCCTTTTATTCTTAGGCTAGATAATAAAAAGACAGTCATTACTAGTACTTTTAGTTCCTTCGGGTTCGACAATCCGATCTTGCTAAAACTATAGTACTGTTCGATAGGTACACTTGCCTACATCGCGATAATAGTTAGTTCAAGAACGGGTAATTATAAATATTTGAAACCTATCACGAAACCCCGTGATCATGTCCCCTTTAATCCTCCTCTAGTGTGTTGAAATAGGCTTTAGAATGCCTAAAAGCCCTCAAGAGTGGCCTTTTCTGAATAGGACTAGATTTGGGCTCGATAGGGACATGCCTGTGTGACATGCCTGTGTTCGATTGCTTCAAACCATGTTCGAGTTTGTTGAATGGACACGGGCATGTGAACTACCAGTGTGATGATGTCCAGGCCGTGTTGATTTCCCACATTGACCCAGTTTCTCTATTTTTGGCCCATTTCTCGCTTTTTTTACTCTCCTGTTCTCACCTAAGTATAAAACATAAAAATAAAGGATTAAAAGCATCGAATTTGTAACGCCCCAAAAATCCCAAAACCCAAAAATCCTAAAATCCTGAACTTTCTTTGTTTTCGATTTTGATAAAAATTGGGTTTTATGTTCCTAGTCATGTGATAATTATAGTAGGTCTTAATTAAGGTTGGAGTTCGATCCTAGACGTAAATGAAATTAGTTTAATTATTAAAAGGACCTTGTTGGCAAGTAGTTGGGCTTTTAAATAAAGATAGGGAAAAATGGCATCAAAAAGCCTTGTGAAAGAGTGGCTAAGTGACGCCACTTAGAGTGCAGGGAGGTGGCGTTAGTGGCTAGCAAGGAGATCCAAGGTTTGAATCCTAGTTTAGTATTTTTATAAGTTTAATTTTGTCTTTCTAGAAGGATGGAAGTGGCGTGAAGATGGACTCCAAGAGGAGTGATCAGAAGAGAAATTTGAGGAAAAGATCAAGGGGTTATCAGGGAGAAAAATGAGGAGATGAAAACTGAGGAGCAAGTGGAGCCGAAATGGGAACTTGGGCTTAAGGAATTCGGCCATAAAGGTTATAAATAGGTGCCGAATGCAAGGGAATCAGGCTAATGCCAAAATCTTTTTCACCTTGCTACCGGAAACCCTTTTCGCTTCAAGATCCAAAAAGTCAAAAACCCTTTTGTTTTTCTTTATTTCTACCAATTTCTTCTTCTACTCTTCTTCTTTAATCTGTGCCAAATATACCTTATTCACCATACTAAGTTTGAAAGTCGAATCTTTCAAGGGCTGAATACTCTTTAACCGAATCTAGTGTAAGTGTTGCTTTTCCAATCGATTTTTGCTAAGGTATTGATTATTGTTCCTCACTTCTTCTAATCGGTTTTTTGGTAGGAATAGGTATCAAATTTCAATTTTTGGATCTCTTCCGATTTGCTCCTCAGGTGAGAGACTTTGGTAAGTGCTCTTGATCTTGGTTGGCCGAATGGTCATAGTTAAGGTAAGGGGACTTGTGTTGGATACGAGTCACCTATTATTCTGGTTTTAAAAAGTAAGATTAATGCAGATCTAAGGAGTACGTGATCAAGGAAAAAGCTATTAGGAATTGGTGTTCAAGGTAAGGTTAAGGTGAGGTTTTAGTTTTTGGGTAAAATATGTATTAAGCATACGATTAATTGAAGGGTGATATCGTTTGTAGGTTGGTGACTAAGGGAATCGCAGCAGACTTGCTTACCAGGTGTGTACATACACTTCACACACACTATGAATCGGCAAAAGCTGAAATGCTGAAAAGCTGAAAGTTTAGCTACGGTAGTCTTGTGAATGCACGAACACTCATAAGGGGGAGACCAATAGGTTGCTTGAGACCCACGGGTGATTCCGTGGACTTGGGTTGTGATTTGGCCATACAGGCCAGAATGGGCTGTTGGGCCCATAATAGAAAAAACCTGAATATTGATGCTATGTGATAGGAATTTGTATGTGAGCATGAATATGAATGTGACTGGGCCTAACGGGCCGTATAAATGTGATTTGGGCCTAATGGGCCATATACAGATGGTTTGGGCCTAAAGGGCTATATGAATATGATTGGGCTTAATGGGCCAAATACAGGTATGTGAATTTGTTTGGGTGTTGTAAGGGGTTTTGGGCCTAGTATATGATAACTACATAAGACTTAATTAATATATTGCGACCGTGGACAAGTCAAAGGGTTAAGGTGTGGCAACGGGTATATGCATGTCTAGGATTGGATCTAGGGAGAGCTTGGTACTTAAGCGGTCTTAATGACCCACCTCCTCTTCTCTGGAATCCAACCTGGTGCATAGTATTTATTCATCTTAGCTCGCGGGACTTGTTAACGGGTCTAGGTAAGTGAAAACCATAATTAAGGGAAAATTATTGAAATGCCACTAAGGGCAAAAATGACCAAAATACCCTAGGTGTTGAATGTAAGTTTTATGGATGTGACATGCATACATATGATGTTCTGCTTAGGTTGCATATGGGGTGGGAACTATGGAACAGAGGAAGTATATGAGGATCGCATGGTTGTCTAACAACCATGGATCCACCGACGGCTTTTAAAGCCCAATATGTAAATGAAGGTAGTTTCAAAACCGGGCTACCATTAGTGTGTGGGCTGGGTGGGTCAATATCTATATCTCCACATGGTGTGACGGGGGACGGAGTCGGTGTGTAGCAGATGGATAATTTGGATGGATTGCATTGCATGTTTGATGATTTCTCTTTGAATGCTTATTTTTCATCGAGGGATGTACACACTGAGTTTTTGAAAACTAACTCCCTCTTTTATTTTATTTTCAAGTAATGCTTAGTAGAAGGTTCGATGTTTAGAAGGACTCTGGGTGGCAAGCTAGCAAGACAACTTGGACTGGTTTCTCTTTTAAAAGCATATAAGTTCTTTATTTTATTAAGTACTTTTCGGGCCGGAATGTAATAAGGCTTCCTTTTTGTTATTATGTGGATTATTATTTTTATACGTTGTAATTATAAGAAGTTGAACATGGATTTTTTTTAAACCATAGCTTTTTCTTATACTACGTTTTCGCAACTAAATTTTAAAATGACAGGTTTTCATAAAATCATATGTTATAAACATGTTTTTGTTATTGAAAAGAGAGTTTAATAAGTTGTATTAAGGGTTCGTATTTTTTTCAAGGAAGGGTTTTCAATGAAAACAAGGTTTTCGCTAAAACACTTCAATATGACATGCCAGATTCAGCCATAACGTCTTGGCTAGGTTTAGGGTGTTACAGAATCCACCAAATCTAAGGATAATTCATCCAAAAATATGCTAAGCATGCGATAAAAATATGTATAAATTACGATTTATCAAATACCCCCACACTTAAGCGTTTGCTTGTCCTCAAGCAAAATCCTCAACTCACAATCAAAATAAATTCTTCTCAACTTATAATTCTCATCAATAGTATCTCAAAATAATCAATAAGTAACCATACATTGAAAAATCTACTATAAGAACATCAAAGTTTCAAACATTCCAAGTTGAGCATTTTATCACGAAAACATAGGTGTCTCCCCTCATCTAAGTAATCACCTTTGATTCAAAACATCACAGAGTTTCACATCCTTACTAAAGATTCACTCAAATCACTTAAGGTGTTTAAGGACAAGAAATTTAGCACTCAACAGTAAATATGAAAAGTTATTACCACCACTATATATTGAGATGATACATCAATCAAAAGGTCTTTAGAGGGTTGTAACGTGGCTTTGGTTAGGGGGTGTGGTTACAAGCTGAAAAAGAAGGTTAGAATTGAGATTGAATTGAAAAATTACCTAACTAGAAAAATACTACAACTTGATAAATTACATTTCTAATTAGAAAATCCTAGAATTGAGCTTTTCTTCATGGGATAAGGAATTTAAATACTTAAGCTCAAAAACAAAGAATTACTACTAATATGTATGTATGTTTTTTTTAAAGAAAAAGTCAAATAACATAGAACTTTGCTAATTATTACAAAAAAAAATAAAACATAGCTAACCAATTAATTCAAATTAAATCTCGACAAAAATAGGGATCAAATTAGGGGATTTCAACAATAATGGGTTATGGGTTAATATTGAGGGTAAATTAATGAATGGCTTGTTAGGCTCAAAGGGGTTCACTAAGGTTAATTATGAGGGTAGGATTTTATGGAGTAAGTGGGTTAAACCTAAGTGCCTTTATTATCTCAACATATCAAATCAATGGTGTGGTATTGACATGCATAATCAAGCAAGTTCTAGAATAACGATTCGATATTGATGCACTCAAAGCAACAATAAAAGTGAGCATAAAAGAAATAATATATGCTCTAAAGGCTCAAGATCTCACAAAAATTATGGGTTTTTGATGTTTAACCTGTGAATTTCAACTGAAGATAATACCTAAACTTGGGTAAACAACCTAAAAATTGTTAATTCTCAAGAATGAACTTTTCATGCTTGATTCCTTAATTCCTTTAAGGTTTAAACAGTCAATGCATAAATGCCTATGTTTTAATTCAAGACATATCAATAAAAATCATAAATTAATCAAAATTCATTCTAATAATGATATGAGAAGATTATTTGCGAACAAGACAAAATTCAGAGATTTTTCTGATAATGATATAAATATCCCCCCCACACTTAAGATTTACATTGTCCTCAATGTACAAAGTTAGCTTTACTGAAAAATATAGATGTAAGATCATAAGATAGGGAGAGAAGTGAAACTTCCTGAATGATGAATGAAATCCTTGACTTGAAGTCATGGAAAGTATTCAGCAAAGGCAATGATGAAATTGGAGGAGGATACTCCGATGGTGGTAGAGGTTGGGTTCCACAACCACAATGTCCAGTGAAGACGGTATCATGGTGGTCGATAGGACATGGCAGTCTTGGAGAACCTTTTCCAGTGGAGTTTCAAGTTCCTAAGTAATAGTGAGCTTTTGAGCTCTTTACAACTGCGATAGAATTAATAACTCTTTAGGAAATATAAAGAAGCATGATTACTCGTAAAGAAATGGTTGAAAGTATAAATTGTTCAATATAAACTATAAAAACTAAGGATGAAATAAAATTAAAATAAAAGAAAAATAAAATAAAAAGTAGTTTAAAAAAAAAAGATAGAAGAGGTTGTGGCGGCTAGGGAAGGGTTTTTAGGGGAGGGGATGATGAATAGTGAGGGGTTTATATAGTTATTGGGGCACACAGCCGTGGGGCACACCCGTGTGCCCTAATTTTAGCCAGTGGGTTTCATGATTTTCAAACTTTGGCGCATCTAGAATTCAGACCATGCCCGTGTTCATTGGGCTTGTTGGTGCACACGGCCGTGTTGCACGTCCGTGTCCTGCTTTGTTCGCTTCTCCCACACCCGTGTATGGATGCACACACTCCTGTTAATTTCACAGTCTCGAGCATGGGTGGTGGGCACGGGCGTGTCACACGCCCATGTTAATTTCTCAGTTTCAACCACGGCTTCTAGATACGAGCGTGTCGCATGCCCGTGTTGTTTTGACAGTTTTGGTCACAGCCATGTCGCATGGCCGTGGCAATGTATCAAATCCCATGTTGGAAAAAACTTTCACTCTATTTTCACATGGCCATCTCGCACGGTCTTGTTAGCCCCCGTGGTATGGGCACGGCTTAAGGCACGCCTGTGTGCCTAGCCGTGTGGTTCTGGAAAACTTGTGTTTAGTGACTCAGTTAGTGAATTAAATGTTAAAAACTAAAATTTAAAGAAGTTAACACTGTTAGTGCTCGGGTTGCCTCCCGATAAGCTCTTATTTATAGTCTAGGCTCGACTTATCTCTCTGTTGCGTGGTCATGGTGGTGCAAGGAGTTTACACTCCTCATCCCTGCTATCAATTTTATCAAAATAAGGTTTTAGACGAGTACTATTTACCTTAAATGTACCGAATTTGGGATGAATTACCTCGACTGTGTCGTATGGGAGAATGCTAAGTACCGTAAGAGGGATTTCTCCATTAGGTTCAAAGGTGGCAATCCGAGGGTCTGCTGCATCTAATAGTACTTTGTCTCCAACCTTAAGTTAATTTGGTGAAATATTGAGCTCGTCATGGCGTGGTTTTGGTTTATCGTGTGATCTCAATTTCTGTGTCTGCCACTCATCTAGTTCCTCGACCTGTAGCCTTCATTCTTCATAGATGGGTCCTTTGTCGTTACTCGAACGTGGCTCAGGTGTGCTCTTTGAACGTGTTTCTTGCAAAGAAGGTTTCACCACATGATCAATATTAGTAGTACGATTTATACAATCGCCCTCGATATTTGATGTGTTACTTGAATTATGAGCTTGAAGAGTTATTGTTTCCTCACCCACACGAAGTGTGAGTTCACCTATACCAACATCAATTATAGTTCTAGCAGTTGCTAAAAAGGGCCTTCCTAAAATTAAAGGCACGTCACTATGCTTTTCTATGTCTAGAACAACAAAATCAACTAGGAATATGAATTTGTCAATTTTAATGAGTACATCTTCAATAATACCCCTAGGAAATCTAATTGTTTTTTCTGCTAACTGAATGCTCATCCTAGTTTGTTTGGGTTTCCCAAGACCTCGTTGTTTAAACATTTTATAAGGCATGACATTGATACTAGCCCCTAAATCAGCCAAAGTATTATTAACATCTAAGCTACCAATTAAATAAGGAATTGTAAAACTCCCTGGATCTTTTAATTTGTTGGCCAACTTATTCTATAGTATGGCTGAACAAACTGCAATTAACTCCACACGCGACACCTCATCCAACTTCCGCTTATTTGCTAAAAGCTCCTTCAAGAATTTGATTGTGTTTGGCATCTACGAAAGAGCTTCAATAAACAGTAAGTTAATATGTAATTTTTCTAATAATTTAAGGAATTTACCGAATTGTTCGTCTGTACGGTCTTTCCTTGTCGCATTGGGGTATGGCACACGGGGTTTGTACTCTTTACTTACCGGTGTTTGTTCACTGTGGTCTACCTCACCTTTGCTTTTACTTACCACAATTCTTTGCCTCGATTCTGGTTTAGGTTTGACTAACCTTTCCTCATCTTGAATGGTAATTGCGTTGAGTTGTTCCCTTAGGTTAGATTCAGTGCTACTCGGTAGGCTACCTTGTGGTCATTTAGAAATCAATTTGGCGAGTTGGCCTATCTGAGTTTCGAGCCCTTGGATCGACACTTGTTGATTCTTAAGTGTTGTTTCAGTATTCTGAAAGTGAGTTTCCGACACTGAGATAAACTTTGTTAGCATCTCCTCAAGGTTCGGCTTCTTTTCCTGTTGGTAAGGTGGTTGTTGAGAACCGGAGGGTGTTGTGGCCTTTGATTTCCTTGACTGCCCACGAGAAATTGGAATGGTTCCTTCAACCTGCATTATAAGTATTACTATATGGGTTATTTTGAGGTCTAGAGTTATAGTTACCCATATATTGGACTTGTTCCTCCTCGATGCTAGGGTTGAAGGGTTGATATTCTATGTATGCTCCTCCTCCATTTGAATCTCACATCACTGGATGTACCTGAGTAGTACCACACAAACCGTCAATCTTTTTATTTAAGAGTTCTACCTAGTTAGATAGCATAGTAACCGTATCGAGGTTGAAAACACCGGATGCTTTCATCGGCTTTGTCCTCATAACTTGCCACTGATATTTATTCAGTGACATCTCCTCAATAAATTCATAAGCCGCTTTAGGTGTTTTGTTATTCAAAGTTCCACCGATAGCTATGTTGATGAGTTGCTTCATTGAGGGGTTCACACCGTTGTAAAAAGTCTGAACCTATAGCCAAAGTGGTAACCTATGGTGAGGGCACCTTCTTAAAAGATCCTTGTATCTCTCCCATGCATTATAAAGTGTTTCTAGATCCATCTGCACAAAAGAAGAGATGGCATTCCTCAACTTAGCCGTTTTAGCTGGTGGAAAATATTTAAGTAAACTTTTCAGTCATTTGTTCCCAAGTAGTGATCGACCCTCGTGGTAATGAGTTCAACCATTGTTTAGATTTGTTCCTTAATGAAAAGGGAAACAACCAAAGGCAAATGGCATCATCAGAAATGCCATTGATTTTAAAAGTGTCGCAAAACTCCAGAAAATTTGCCAAGTGATTGTTTGGATCCTCATCCTGCAAACCATCAAACTAAACAAACTATTGTATCATTTGAATTGTGTTAGGTTTCAGTTCAAAATTATTTGAAGTAATAGCAGGTCTAACTATACTTGACTTAGCTCCTGTTAAATTAGGTTTAGCATAATCATACATAGTGCGTGGAGCAGGATTCTGATTTACTGGATTAGCAACAATCGTAAGAGGTAATGGACTTTCCTGATTTTCAGCCATTTCCTCAGTTGTGGTGGAAATATCGTCCTCTTGCTCTTCCTCTGTGTATCTTAGGCTTCGCCTTATTTCTCTTCGGTTTCTACGAGCTGTGTAATAGATCTCACTATCAAAAAGCAATGGTCCCGATGGGTTTCTTCTAGTCATAAACTATAAAGACCTGCTAGAAGGAAAAAGAAAATTTAGTAACAAAAATCAAAATAAAATTTAAATTGCAATAAAATAAATGGCTAAAGTAATAAAAATTAAGTGTTCCTAATATCTTAGTTCCCCAGCAACGATGCCAAAAACTTGATGTAATGTGAATCGTTATAAGTTTTATAATTTATGAATGTCCGTTTTTGAAAACTAACATTATCACAACAAAGGCAAGTGCACCTTATCGAACAGTAGTATAGCTTATGACAAGACCGGGATGTCGAACCCAAAGGAACTAAAAGTACTAGTATTAACTTTCTTTTTATTATCTAGCCTAAAAATAAAGGGGTTTGTTTTATGTAAACTAATTACTAAACTAAGAATGTAGAGAAAGTAAATTGGGGAAATAACTTTTGGGAAAACTGAATGATTTGGACAATACCTAAGGGAAAAATCCACCTAGACTTCACTTGTTATTGACTCTGAATCAGATGATTTATTCACTTGACTTGATCCGTAGAAATCCCTAAGTTATATTATTATCTCTCTTGAGACTAACAACATCTAACCCTAGGTTGATTAATGAAAGAAAACACCTCAAAAAAATAATGATAACAAAACATAAAGAAAACCCAAGAAATCTTGAAGGGAATTGAAGGGAGATCTTCAGTCTTGAAGGTGAATCCGACTTCTAAGATGGATCAATCGGCTTTCTTCGAGTAATTCCTTGCCTCCTAATCCATGTGTCCCCTTTAATCCTCCTCTAGTGTGTTTAAATAGGCTTTAGAATGCCTAAAAGCCCTTAAGAATGGCATTTTTCGAATAGGACTAGATTTGGGCTCGACAGGGATACGCTGTAACACCCCGAACCCGAAACCGACACCGGAGTCGGACACGAGGTGTTAACTGACTTTAACCCCTTATAAAATTTATTTTCCAGACACTGCCCAATCTGTGTACTAGTCGTTTTAAAAATCATATATTGAGTTTCGTAACTCGAAAATCAGTTTCGTGATTTTTCCCAGAAACTAGACTCATGTGCCCATCTATGTATTTTTTTCTAGAATTTTTGGTCGGGCCAATTAGTACAGTTTATTAGTCAAAGTCTCCCATGTTGCAGGGGTCGACTACACTGATCTTTGCCCATTACGACTTGGATATCTCCCTGCACGGGGCTTCAATACTGATACCGTTTGTTTCTATGAAAACTAGACTCAGAGAGGAATCTGTACATATATGGTACGACCCCTAATTATCTCTGGTTAATTTATAATGAATTTCCAAAGTCGGAGCAGGGAATCCAGAAACCGTTCTGGCCCTGTCCCACAAAAATCTGATTATCTCTTAATATACTGCCCATATGATCTTTTTGTTACTTCCTCATGAAAACAGACTCATTGAGCTTCGATTACATAATTTATTCATCAATTAATTCCACTCCTACTATTTTTAGTGATTTTTCAATCTCATGACACTGCTGCTGCCAGCATCTGTTACGAAAGTAACTAGGTCCATTTCATGCCTACCCTTGATCCAACTCAATCGAACATTCGTGCCATTTTCGCATGGCTTAAAGTTTACATGCCAAAGTTCAAACACAACGTAATAGCTTATACATGCCAAAATGTTCTTCTAAGCCAACTAAGAAGAAAGTACCAAAACTTGCTATCCGGTGTGATGACTTCGATGACGGCCTGACCCCGCAAAAATAGATGAGTCCAAGCAACCTATAATGGGTGACAAGGAAACACCGAGTGAGTTTATAACTCAGTAAGTCATAAGCAATGCACTACCATCCATCAATAACATTATCACAAGAGGAAACAAAATGGAACGAGACAATTTACTCCATCCATACCGAACCATACCATAGATCCTCCAACCTATCGATTCAGTTTCATATCAATTCATGCATTCACATTCCATATACTCATCAATAGGACATTGAGGCATTTTCATAAATCAAATTATTTTCGTTACAATCAAACGACTAAACGGCCTTTCACCCATCCTATGATAAATTTTATGTACGTGACTTCAAGTATATTTGTCACATAGGTTCAAACTTACCGAGCTCAACACCAAGTATAAGCATAGCACCTATTAGCCATGTACTCAAGACACTTACCCGATCTGCTGTCCGCGATCGACTCAATAGTGTCGCACACATAGTGTCCATAATGATTCACGAATGTATATTGAGTCCGCACACTCAGTGCTATATAATCAACTCGCACACTTAGTGCTACGTAATCAAATCGCACACTTAGTGCTACATAGTCAAACTCGCACACTTAGTGCCGCATGGTCAATTCGCACACTTAGTGCATCATATTCATTTCGCACACTTAGTGTAACATAGTCAAATCGCACACTTAGTGCTGTACAATTTAATCCCGCGCACTTAGCGCCAATCTCATGGTCATAAATGGTTATACCCGCACGTTTAGTGCCGAGATCAACAACTCAGTGCATCTTACCTCTTTTCTTTTCATTCAACAATTTCATCATCACATACGTACATGCATATATATATATATGTATATTTATTCATTCCATTCAGCATCAATACATAAACATTATGACCATTTGAAATAATACCAACTACATGCTTAATGACTTACCTTGTGTTGGGTAAGACGGTTCCAACTCGGCTACTCAGTGATCTTTTCTTTGCCTTTGCTTGATTCTCCTCCTTTAGCTCCTTGAGCTTAATCAATAATTCACTAGTTTAACCATCTTGTTAAACATTCATAATTCAATTACACATGCTTATGTATGTTTGTATATTCGGCAACCATCCTCACTAATTACTCATGTTGATGGCCGAATGGATGTATGTGTGTACAATGTCAACTATAACATCATGTAATTCCACATATGACTACATTTCTTAAGTTCCACATCTTAATGCCCATTATACATAATCAAATTTAACATCATATATATATTTACTCATGTGGCCGAATATACATACTCCCATATAATATCAAGTACTCACTTTAAGTATATTGCCGAATATACTTAATCATACACACACCTAACCAAAATAATTTCTAAAATCTTTATATCATTTATAATACATCTAATTATCCTTTTTCACATTATCAACTCAAATCACATACATTATTTACTATAACATCTTTACATTCGGCATTGGTGTCAACCATAGTAGCCGATTCTTCCTACTTTGTACCCATGCATCTATTAATCCTTAGTTGGTTCAAACACTTCACACACTAGGATTCATCAAATTTTTAACAAGAAATAAAATCTCTAATCCTCAAACTACCATGGCCGAACCTTCATGGAGTTGCTAAGACTCCTCATTTCTACTTCTCACACACTCTCACATCCAAACCCTTTTATTAAACACCCAAAGTCAACCATCTCCTTACCTCATCACCAAAGACATCAAAATACCAACCAAGAACGTAACATTCATGGCCGAATGTCATCTCCATCATTTAACAAAGTTTGAACCATGGCTAGGTAGATTTTGAACTTACAACTTAAAATATACATGAATCTCAAAGAATAACATTAAACATACCTCAATCTAGTTACATGCATGGCCAAACTTCCTCCTAATCCTCTTCCTTAGGATTTTCGGTCAAAAGAGGTTGAAAAAGGATGAACAAAACCTTTCTTTTCCTTCCTTTAGCTCACGGCAATGGGGTGTATGCATGAGACCATTATTATTTCTTTTTCTTTTTTTTTTCATCACCCTTCCTTTCATTATTTAATTATCATGCTTATTATTTTATTTTCCTTACCATACATCACTAACACAACATGTTGGTGACATGTTTCCACCCATAGCATGGCCGGCCACTACATATTAGGGAGGGGGAATTTGACATGCAAGTCCCCTTTTTCTTCCACATGCACTAATAGGTCCTCATGCATTGACCTATCACATTTTAAAATTTTCTCATATAAGTCCTATTGACTAAATTCACATGCAATCGACTAAATCGAAGCTTGAAATTTTCACACATTCATGATTACATATTCTAGACAATAAACATCACATTCAAACCTTTCGGTGACTCGGTTTAGCGTTCCCGAAACCACTTCCCGACTAGGGTCAATTTTGGGCTGTCACAACTCTCCCTCACTTAAGAAATTTTCGTCCTCGAAAATCTTACCGGTAAATAGGTTTGGATATCGTTCTTTCATCGAGCTCTCGGGTTCCCAGGTTGCTTCCTCGATCCCATGTTTGAGCCACAACACCTTAACCAATGGAACCCTTTTATTTCGCAACTCTTTCACTTCACGAGCTAGGATACGAATCGGTTCTTCTTCATAGCTCAAGTTAGATTGAATTTCAACTTCTGAGGGATTAATCACATGTGACGGATCGGATCTATAACGTCGAAGCATTGAAACATGGAAGACATCGTGCATCCTTTCAAGTTCAGGGGGCAAAATCAATCTATATGCAACCGGCCCCACTCGTTCGGAAATTTCGTACGGCCCAATGAATCTCGGGCTCAACTTGCCTTTACGGCCAAATCTGAGTACCTTCTTCCAAGGTGACACTTTAAGAAACACTTTATCTCCCACCTGATATTCAATGTCCTTTCGTTTTAAATCCGCATACGATTTTTGACGATCTGTGGCTACCTTCAGACTTTCGCGGATTACCTTTACTTTTTGTTCGGCATCTTTAATCAAATCAACTCCGAAAATTTTACTTTCACCAAGCTCGGTCCAAAACAATGGCGTACGGCATTTACGACCGTACAAAGCCTCATAAGGTGCCATCTTAATACTTGATTGAAAACTATTGTTGTAAGCGAATTCAATCAAAGGTAAATACCGTTCCCATGAACTACTGAACTCGAGGATGCAACATCTCAACATATCCTCAAGTATCTGAATTATCCGCTCGGATTGACCATCGGTTTGGGGGTGAAAAGCGGTGCTAAAATGCAGCTTGGTACCCAAAGCTTCTTGCAATTTCTTCCAAAATCGTGAGGTGAATCTCGGATCTCTATCCGACATGATAGAAATAGGTACACCATGTAATCTCACAATCTGAGAGACATACAATTCGGCTAGTTTATCCAATGAAAGATCTGTACGCACGGGGATAAAGTGAGCTGACTTAGTCAGCCTATCAACAACAACCCAAATCGCATCCTTCTTACTTGCGGACAATGGCAGTCTGGACACAAAGTCCATTGTGACTCGGTCCCATTTCCACTCGGGTATCATGATCGGCTGAAGTAACCCTGAAGGCACTTGATGTTCCGCTTTCACTTGTTGACATATTAAACATCTTGAAACAAAGTCGGAGATGTCTCGTTTCATACCATGCCACCAAAACTGACGTTTCAAGTCGTTGTACATTTTCGTGCTCCCCGGGTGGATTGACATTCGGCTACAATGGGCTTCGTTCAGAATCATCGGAATGAGTTCTGAATTCCTTGGAACACACAAACGACTTCTAAACCTCAAACAACCATCATCATCAATCTGAAACTCCGATTCCTTGTTCGGAACACACTCAGCTCGTTTTGCAACCAATTCATCATCGACTTTCTGAGCTTCACGAATTTGATGAGTCAATAATGGTTTGGCTTTTAATTCAGCTACTAACACATTGTCAGGTAGAACAGACAAGTGTACATTCATCGCTCGCAAAGCAAACAGTGATTTCCGGCTTAAGGCGTCCGCAACCACATTAGCCTTTCCCGGGTGGTAATCAATGACAAGCTCGTAATCTTTCAACAACTCAAGCCAACGTCTTTGTCGCAGATTCAAGTCTCGTTGAGTCATCAAATATTTGAGACTTTTGTGATCCGAAAACACATGGCACTTCTCACCAAACAAATAATGTCGCCATATTTTCAATGCAAACACAATGGCGGCTAGTTCGAGATCATGGGTCGGATAATTTCACTCGTGTGGCTTCAATTGTCTCGACGCATAGGCCACAACTCGACCTTCTTGCATCAATACGCAACCCAACCCAAGTAGGGATGCGTCACTATAAATGACAAACTCTTTACCCGATTCGGGTTGCACCAAAATTGGAGCTTCAGTCAAATGAGTTTTTAGTTGATCGAAGCTTTTCTGACATTTCTCCGTCCATTCGAACTTAACATCCTTTTGAAGTAGCTTCGTCATTGGTGTGGCTATCATCGAGAAACCTTTGACAAATCGTCGGTAATAACCGGCGAGCCCTAGAAAGCTCCGGACTTCGGTAACATTTCTCGGAGGCTTCCAGTTAAGTATGGCTGAAATTTTGCTCGGGTCAACTCGAATACCCGATGCGGATACCACATGACCCAAGAAGCTAACCTCTCTTAACCAGAACTCACACTTACTGAACTTAGCATATAACTGCTTATCCCGCAAAATTTGCAACACTAGCCTCAGATGCTCAGCATGTTCGGTCTCATCTCTTGAATAGACCAAGATGTCATCAATAAACACAACTACGAACCGATCCAAATACGGCCTGAAGATCCGATTCATCAAATCCATAAACACCGCAGGGGCATTAGTGAGCCCAAACGGCATCACTAAGAACTCGTAGTGACCGTACCTTGTTCTGAAAGCAGTTTTGGGTACGTCCGAATCTCGAATCCGCAACTGATAATAACCCGATCTCAAATCTATCTTTGAAAACACCGATGCTCCCTTTAATTGATCGAACAGATCATCAATACGCGGTAACGGATACTTATTCTTTATCGTCACTTTATTCAGTTGACGATAGTCAATGCACAACCTCATGGTTCCGTCCTTCTTTTTCACGAACAATACTGGTGCACCCCAAGGTGAGAAACTCGGTCGAGCGAAACCTCTATCCGTCAATTCTTGCAACTGAGCTTTCAACTCTTTTAACTCGATTAGTGCCATATGATACGGAGCGATCGAAATTGGGGTAGTTCCAGGTACAAGCTCAATACCAAACTCTACCTCCCGAACAGGTGGCAAACCCGGTAACTCTTCAGGAAAAACATCCGGGTATTCACAAACCACCGGCACCGATTCGGGTTTCTTTTCTAACTCCTTGTCATCAAGTACATACGCGAGGTATGCTTCGCACCCTTTCCTTACATATTTCTGGGCCAACATTGCTGATATTACAGCTGGCAACCCCCTTAAGTCCGCAGACTCAACTCGGATTATTTCGTTATTTGCGCACCTCAAATCGATAGTCTTGCTTTTGCAATTCACAACCACATCATGCGCGGTTAACCAATCCAAACCAAGAATAACATCAAACTCGTCGAACGGCAAAAGCATCAAATCGGCCGAAAAACAGGATTCTCGGATTATTAGAGGGCATCTCTTACACACTTTATCAACAAGTACGCATTGACCCAAGGGGTTTGATACTCGAATTACGAGCTCAGTAGACTCAACAGCTAGAGTCTTACTGGTTGCTAAGGTTTCGCATACATATGAATGAGTAGAACCAGGGTCAATCAATGCAATCACATTAGTATCAAAGAGAGTGAAGGTACCAGTGATGACGTCGGGGGAGGATGCCTCCTCTCGTGCGCGAATGGCATATGCTCTAGCAGGAGTACGGTTCTCAGCTCGATCGGCCATATCAGAGGCCCCCCTCTGACTACCACCCCTGCCTCCTAAAATTCTCGGTGGTCTACCTCTAGATGTCACTCCACTAGGTCTTGCACCTTGAATCTTATTCTTCTCATCCAGCTCCGTGCAATCTCTAATGAAGTGGTCCTTCGAACCGCATCCGTAACAGGCCCTGCTAGTAGACTTGCCCCAACATTCACCTAGGTGTCGTCTTCCACATTGGGGACATTCAGGTTTCTCGTGACGATTATTGCCCACACTAGCTACCGAAGTAGCTCGGGAGCCCATCGATGGTCTTGCCCTGATGGAAATTCCCGCAGTCGCCCTCGACTTATTAATGTCCTCCCTGAACTTCTTTACAGCTAAGAACGGAGCTTTACCCGTCGATCTTTTACGATAATCTCTAGCTTCAAATTCAGCCTTCCTCTTCTCCTTTCCAAGTTCTTCCGCCTTGCAGGCTCGTTCGACTAGTGTTACGAATTCTTTTATTTCCAAAATACCCATTAGTAGCTTTAAATCTTCATTCAATCCTTCCTCGAATCTTTTGCACATAGCAACCTCATTATCTACACACTCCCGGGCATACCTACTGAGTCTTACGAATTCATGTTCGTATTCAGATACAGTCATACGGCCTTGCTTGAGTTCCAAGAACTCCTTACGCTTCTGATCAATGAACCGTTGGCTAATAAATTTCTTTCGGAATTCCGTTTGAAAGAAGTCCCAAGTTACTCGCTCGTTCGGGACTATGGAAATCAAGGTCCTCCACCAATAGTAGGCTGAGTCTCGCAACAAAGATACAGCACATTTTAGACATTCGTCGGGTGTGCATGACAATTCATCGAACACCCGAATGCTGTTATCAAGCCAGAACCCGGCCCTTTCGGCATCATCAGTTACTATGGCCTTGAACTCCTCGGCCCCACGCTTCCTAATCAAGTCTACAGGTGGCTTACTCAGCCTCACAGGATCAGCGACTGATGGCATTACAGGCTCTTGGGGTGGATTATTCAAATTTGGGAATTGTTGGACAGCCGGGTTGGTTCGGGCATATTGCGCGACCCACTCATTCATCATGGTAAAGAAGGCTTGTTTAGCCCCCTCACCTTGATTATTCGCAGATGACTGAGGTTCAACAGGCGGCGTCCCTTGTGCAGGAGCAGCCGCTATGCTCTCAACGTCATCCGCTAGGGTTCTTTCTTCACCGGGGTCCATTTACTAATCAAAACAAAAACATTTCAACCGTCAGAAGTCATCACACATTTAAACATTAACATTCGGCATGTATAGCTAGACTCATACGCGCTATGGTAGTCCTAGAACCGACTAAACCATAGCTCTGATACCAATCAAATGTAACACCCCGAACCCGAAACCGACACCGGAGTCGGACACGAGGTGTTAACTGACTTTAACCCCTTATAAAATTTATTTTCCAGACACTGCCCAATCTGTGTACTAGTCGTTTTAAAAATCATATCTTGAGTTTCGTAACTCGAAAATCAGTTTCGTGATTTTTCCCAGAAACTAGACTCATGTGCCCATCTATGTATTTTTTTCTAGAATTTTTGGTCGGGCCAATTAGTACAGTTTATTAGTCAAAGTCTCCCATGTTGCAGGGGTCGACTACACTGACCTTTGCCCATTACGACTTGGATATCTCCCTGCACGGGGCTTCAATACTGATGCCGTTTGTTTCTATGAAAACTAGACTCAGAGAGGAATCTGTACATATATGGTACGACCCCTAATTATCTCTGGTTAATTTATAATGAATTTCCAAAGTCGGAGCAGGGAATCCAGAAACCGTTCTGGCCCTGTCCCACAAAAATCTGATTATCTCTTAATATACTGCCCATATGATCTTTTGTTACTTCCTCATGAAAACAGACTCATTGAGCTTCGATTACATAATTTATTCATCAATTAATTCCACTCCTACTATTTTTAGTGATTTTTCAATCTCATGACACTGCTGCTGCCAGCATCTGTTACGAAAGTAACTAGGTCCATTTCATGCCTACCCTTGATCCAACTCAATCGAACATTCGTGCCATTTTCGCATGGCTTAAAGTTTACATGCCAAAGTTCAAACACAACGTAATAGCTTATACATGCCAAAATGTTCTTCTAAGCCAACTAAGAAGAAAGTACCAAAACTTGCTATCCGGTGTGATGACTTCGATGACGGCCTGACCCCGCAAAAATAGATGAGTCCAAGCAACCTATAATGGGTGACAAGGAAACACCGAGTGAGTTTATAACTCAGTAAGTCATAAGCAATGCACTACCATCCATCAATAACATTATCACAAGAGGAAACAAAATGGAACGAGACAATTTACTCCATCCATACCGAACCATACCATAGTTCCTCCAACCTATCGATTCAGTTTCATATCAATTCATGCATTCACATTCCATATACTCATCAATAGGACATTGAGGCATTTTCATAAATCAAATTATTTTCGTTACAATCAAAAGACTAAACGGCCTTTCACCCATCCTACGATAAATTTTATGTACGTGACTTCAAGTATATTTGTCACATAGGTTCAAACTTACCGAGCTCAACACCAAGTATAAGCATAGCACCTATTAGCCATGTACTCAAGACACTTACCCGATCCGCTGTCCGCGATCGACTCAATAGTGTCACACACATAGTGTCCATAATGATTCACGAATGTATATTGAGTCCGCACACTCAGTGCTATATAATCAACTCGCACACTTAGTGCTACGTAATCAAATCGCACACTTAGTGCTACATAGTCAAACTCGCACACTTAGTGCCGCATGGTCAATTCGCACACTTAGTGCATCATATTCATTTCGCACACTTAGTGTAACATAGTCAAATCGCACACTTAGTGCTGTACAATTTAATCCCGCGCACTTAGCGCCAATCTCATGGTCATAAATGGTTATACCCGCACGTTTAGTGCCGAGATCAACAACTCAGTACATCTTACCTCTTTTCTTTTCATTCAACAATTTCATCATCACATACGTACATGCATATATATATATGTATATTTATTCATTCCATTCAGCATCAATACATAAACATTATGACCATTTGAAATAATACCAACTACATGCTTAATGACTTACCTTGTGTTGGGTAAGACGGTTCCAACTCGGCTACTCAGTGATCTTTTCTTTGCCTTTGCTTGATTCTCCTCCTTTAGCTCCTTGAGCTTAATCAATAATTCACTAGTTTAACCATCTTGTTAAACATTCATAATTCAATTACACATGCTTATGTATGTTTGTATATTCGGCAACCATCCTCACTAATTACTCATGTTGATGGCCGAATGGATGTATGTGTGTACAATGTCAACTATAACATCATGTAATTCCACATATGACTACATTTCTTAAGTTCCACATCTTAATGCCCATTATACATAATCAAATTTAACATCATATATATATTTACTCATGTGGCCGAATATACATACTCCCATATAATATCAAGTACTCACTTTAAGTATATTGCCGAATATACTTAATCATACACACACCTAACCAAAATAATTTCTAAAATCTTTATATCATTTATAATACATCTAATTATCCTTTTTCACATTATCAACTCAAATCACATACATTATTTACTATAACATCTTTACATTCGGCATTGGTGTCAACCATAGTAGCCGATTCTTCCTACTTTGTACCCATGCATCTATTAATCCTTAGTTGGTTCAAACACTTCACACACTAGGATTCATCAAATTTTTAACAAGAAATAAAATCTCTAATCCTCAAACTACCATGGCCGAACCTTCATGGAGTTGCTAAGACTCCTCATTTCTACTTCTCACACACTCTCACATCCAAACCCTTTTATTAAACACCCAAAGTCAACCATCTCCTTACCTCATCACCAAAGACATCAAAATACCAACCAAGAACGTAACATTCATGGCCGAATGTCATCTCCATCATTTAACAAAGTTTGAACCATGGCTAGGTAGATTTTGAACTTACAACTTAAAATATACATGAATCTCAAAGAATAACATTAAACATACCTCAATCTAGTTACATGCATGGCCAAACTTCCTCCTAATCCTCTTCCTTAGGATTTTCGGTCAAAGAGGTTGAAAAAGGATGAACAAACCTTTCTTTTCTTCCTTTAGCTCACGGCAATGGGTGTATCATGAGACATTATTTTTTTTTTTTTTTTTCATCACCTTCCTTTCATTATTTAATTATCATGCTTATTATTTTTTTTTTAATACATCACTACAACATGTTGTGACTTTTCCCCTAGCATGCCCACTAATTTAGGGGAATTTGACATGCAAGTCCTTTTTTTCCATGCACTAATAGGTTCTGATCCTATCCATTTTATTTTTATTTCTTTGACTAATACAGCATGACTAAATCGAAGCTTGAATTTTCACACATTCATGATTACATATTCTAGACAATAAACATCACATTCAAACCTTTCGGTGACTCGGTTTAGCGGTCCGAAACCACTTCCGACTAGGGTCAATTTGGGCTG